>NC_051183.1:169088298-169343404 GCF_013339695.2 Rhipicephalus sanguineus
CGTTGCATCGCGCGGATTTCCAGCGGAGGTTTGCTGCTTTCGCGTGCTTTGAACTGGCATGCCTCTTCCCTTTGATGCCATCGGCAGTACATGACGATGTTTAATTCAATTGATTGGTGTTGCGACCACGTAATAATTCAAAGAGCAAGGTTAGTCTGGAGTTCGTAAGTATTGCGATTTTCCGATATCAGGTTTGGACCCCCGGGACTGGAACCACCACCAGCAATTTTAACGCGATAGTGTTAAAGAGCTCGTATCGCAGAAATTCCGTCGTCGGGTCGGCACGTTGGTTGTGAGCGAAAAATCTCACCTTGTCCGTGACCGAAAAATCGAAAAAAAAGCTGCAAATAAAAAATAATAAAATGTTGGGTCCGAGTGAGAATCGAACCCAGGCCGTCTGCGTGTCAAGCAGGTGTTCTACCACACAGCCACGCCTCGCTTAGAGCTGCACTGAAAGTAACTTTCATGCTTCCCAAAAATACGCGTCCTGTATACAGGCGTCACACCATGTCAATATCATAACGACTTCGTGGTTTAAAGACAGCCATCCATTACAGAAGGCACACGCATTACTGCGCGTATTACCTTAAGGACACGTAGTGGGTCCATCGCAACTTCGAAAAACGTTTCTCGCGCATAATTGCCCCTGGGTTTAAAGCATGCTACCCCATTACATGAGGCAACACCTTAGTGCGCGCATTCTGTTAAACACTCGTAGTGTTCAAAGTGCGCACTAGGGGCAGGATATCGCTATCGCGTTCAACTCTTAAAGGCGAAGCTTAAGCGTTCCCCAATTTTTTTGGTGCCCTTCTCGGATTCAATACAGTTCAACGCTTCTCTTTGTCACTATTTCACGGTAATTGAGACTCCTCCCTCATATGATACACCTGCCATTTGAGCATAAAAAAATGGATATATAAACGTGTACATAATAAATTTATTTGACTCTAACTTGCCAAGTGTTTTTCGGAAATATTAGAAAAAGAACTGCGAAAATGAGCACGCCTATCAATTCTCACTCATTCATGCTTGACGTGTAATGTCGCCAGGATTACTGCTGTAACACCGCAACTTCTTCCAAAATAATATCGCCAAAATAACCGCAGACAAATGAGCATTTAGCTAAAACGAATGCTTAGCCGAGTTGGTTCATACTTAAAATTATAAACAGCGCAAAAAGACAAAAGACGTAGGGAGACGCGCACGCACAAGTGTTCGGCCTTTTTTGCGCTAGTAAAATCTTAAAGAAAACGAGTACTGAAGTTAAATACTTTGTTACTTGTTGTCTTCATCCAGGATGAGCGACTTCTTTCTGTATTCCAGAATAGGGTCCTCTGTGCGAGTTATTTTATTAGGACAGCTTTGTGCAATTTTCAGCAGCGGAGCTGTTGAGCTTTTCTTCAGGCCATGTGGAGTCACCAGAAAGTTATCATCATCATTATCATCATCATCATCGCCCTACTTCATATTTTGTTTGCGCCCCGAACACCTGCGCCCAGTTGCTATTCCTCTTCGACCTGTTGTTCATCTGATGCATCACTCTCAGAACGCGTGCACTGACTGTGCGGCGTGGGGTTGCAACAATTTGATGCGTGAGATAATGAGTAGTGAGATAAAGATAGAGACAGAGAAAGAAAGAAGAAAGAAACTTTCTTCAGCAAGCCCGCGAGGCGGCGAAGAAGCAAGACCTCGACGTCCCCACGTGGGAGGGCCTAGGCCAAGGCACTTAAATTGCTGGTTCCTAATAAAGCTTATTCCTCCTCCGCGGCTAAAACTTTCTTATGAGCGGGATTCGAACCCGCGTACCACGATCTGAAAGTGAGCGTCATAACCAATTGGCTATCTAGGCACGCTAGTAGTGCAGACAATAGCCTTGTACAGTGTAGTGTATCAAGGGTGGGGAAAGGGAATGAGGGTGGGGGAGTAAAGGAGGAAGAGACAGTAAAGCATAACACAATAAAAGTAGCAAAAAGAAATTCGCAGCAACGAAGGGTAGACAGAAAGAGAGAGAATACAAAAAGAAGCATGTTAAAAAATGGGAGGAAAATACAATGTCATAAAAAGCAGAGAAAGTGAAACAAGTTTCCCCTATGATCTCCTATATTCCCTTATGAAGATTTTCTGCGTGGGTTATATATATAATATATATATATATATATATATATATATAATATATATAATTATATATATATTATATATATATATATATGTGTGTGTTTGTGGGGTGTGTGTGTGTTGTGTGTGTGTGTGTGTGTGTAGATGGAGAGAGAGAGATAGAGAGGAAACGGCATGGCGGCGCCGACGGTTACGGAAAAAAAGCCAGTCGAGCGTGTTCATATAATTGGCATCGCGAAAATTATAGCTTGTCAGGATCGGTGCAATTCCTCATGGATCCTACATTCAAGTCATGTGGGTGACTCGCATGCTGACCAGTTGCTCTGAACTGCAACAGGCGCATTTGCTGGAGTACCAGGCAAGACCATAGCAAGCGCATTACGTTCAATAAAGTGGCGGATTGATTGAAATAACTTTATTTCTTAAACACGAGGGATAAGGCAGCGGCAAGGGTTGGTCCCTATCCAGGACTCGAGTAGCCGTTGCTGCATCCCTTGCATACTACCTGAGCCTTCTTAGTCTCCAAGTCAGCACGAGCAAGGACGGCCCCCAAGGCTTTCTGAGTAAGGTCTGTACCAGATGGGCGTTCGTTTGGTGGCCTAGACATGGATTCCGACATAATGTGGGAAAGAGACGGCCACCCCCCATGCCATGGACATTGACTGCGCATAACGTAGGCCACACTGCGTGCCCTAGTCCCAAGTGCGGATCGGTGTTAGTCTGGATTTTTCTTCATTTCCGAGCGTGTCCTACTCCGAGCTGCGGATGAGGACGCGCGTAGATTTGTCGTTCGCGGCGCTGATGCTCCAGGATGTCGCGCGGGTGGGTCTTTTCGTATCTTACTCGGGGAGTCGTCTGCTCAATTTGCTAGTTCGCCAGCTGATGTGTTTGCCCGTCGTTGCTGGGATGCCGATTGCCCCGGACATCGTGTAATGTTGTGTGATTCACGCAGACATCGCCTGGTAGCTTGGACTTATGTGCGGTACACATCCGTTTATGAACATTCAGCACGATGATTGTGAGTCCGTCATCACCGCTATTGAGTTCCAGCTTGCATCAAGCTGTTCTATTCCTAAAGCGCTGCAGTGCTTCAGCTGTGCTTGTGCAATGGGTGCACACTGAGGCCCAGATTGTTAATTGGAGTGTTTTGAGAATTTACTCTCGTTAGAATGTCACGATGTTCGGACTTTACGAAGTCTGCGTAAGTGGCGTCACGGTGCCCCCAGAATCTTTAGTGAGTAGCATTAAGCTCCTACGATGTTCTGACTTTACGAAGTCTGTGAGTGGCGTCACGGTGCCCCCAGAATTTAGTGAGTTCGCATTAAGCTCCTAGAAAGCGTTATGAAGTTCGAGCGCTTGTAGTCTCTGAGTGAATGTGCTGGGTGGGAGTCCCAGTACGCTTGATACGCTATCCGTATGATCGCGCTCACGGCTTTTTTTTGCCATGGCTGAGCTCTTGATACGGTAGGCTATACGTGAACTGCTGAACAAACGCATCTACTAGTCGGATGACCTGCGTTTCCGTTATACCTCTGACTTTTCTCGCCAATCTGTCATGCGAGCTTCTCGTTTGGTGGTCGCTTTCAGCGCTTTGATAGTGAAGTCTGCTCTGTTAGTTTCTTAAAGCCAAACACCTTGGACTCGAATTCCTTGTTTTTCTTGGATTTCCGTGTTGCCTAACCATAGACTAACGCTTTGATAATTTCGATAATTACGGCCACGAAACCTTATCCATTCGGATTTGTTTGGTAGGAGACACCTCTCCACACAGGGCATATTTCTCAAACTTAAAGAGGAGCTCCTAAGCAATATACATACGGAAGGGGAGCAGATGGTAGTAGCGCTAGACCTCAAAAGTGATTTCGCCAGCATGATGCACACACTCCGACTCGAAGAAACAGATGACGCAGAATATGGGAAGAAAATGTATAATTACATGCGCTCTTTCCTCACAAATAGCAAACCCACGACCGAAATCAAAAACATCAGGTCAGACAAATTCGGCATGCCAGGTGTGGGTACACCTCAAGGAGCTATCTTCTCGCCCCTTTTATTCAATTTAGGCATGGACAGCCTGGCGATCCGATTAGAGCAAATTCGAGACCTAAAATTCTCGCTGTATGCGGACGATATCACCCTGTGGACGACAACATGCCCTCTAGGGTACAAAAGCAGGTCTTACAAGAAGCAAGAGAAGCAGTAAAGTAAGGCCGGGCAAAATGCGACAAAAATTTGAAAATAGTGAATATCTTTTTTTATTTCACTCGTTATCATAAAATGTCAACACAGGAACTTTCTTTCGGGTACAAGGTATGTGCTACATAAATATAGCCATGCTGTGACGGTTCAAAATATTATTTTAAAAAGAAACAAAAAATGCACCACATGTCTCATTTTGCCCCAACCTGCAGGGCAAAACGAAACGCTGCGTCAGGCAACACGAGACAACTTGAAAATTTTATCCTTTCAGGTCTTGCAGTAGAACCACTTCAAATTGGCTCCGTGGGCCGCCACGCAGTCTTCATGGCCAGTTTGCACTTCACGCATTGAAGCCACACATAACCCGGCGCTCTGCTGCCCCGAAACTACTGAAAGGCATTCAGTGCTTTTTTCATGTCGTTTGCCTCCCAGGAAACTCTAGATGATAGTCTCTTGTACTTCCGCACCATCTTTTACAAAAAATATCATATAATGAGCGTAAATAATTGGTTCACTTAATAAGAACTCTCTAAGGCAATTCAATGCCTTTTTGTCGCGTTTTGCCCCTCTCACATGCCCGAATTAAAAAAAATTTCCCCTTTTGCCTACGGCACCAAACGAGCTAAACTTTTGGTGGCATGTAGCTAGTAGTATAAAGTAACACCATAAATAATTACATTGTTTACTGATGCCGGAGTAGCTTCATTCACGGATCCGAAAATTTGGGCCGAACAGAATTTCGCCCCTTTTTGGCGGGTCACGAACACACTGACATCAGCCGCGCAATTTTTCCCGCGCGAACGCTGTGAGCAATCATCAACTTTTACACATAAAATGACGAAAACTACCGGCCTCTATCGCTGAAATAGAGAAACAAAGAAAAGGTATTTTTTGTATTAGCTATAGAGGGCGGCAAAGTCAAAATGTCGCGTTTTGTCCCACGTCTCATTTTGCACCGCCTTACCCTAAATTATTTTGCAGAACAACGTGGTATGGAGTCGTAGAAACTTCGCAAAATGACATGATGATCCTTAAGATGCACGAGAGTGCGTCAGATAGTAGGCGGAAATAAAAGTATGGCAACCAAGCTGTGCGCAAGTATTTGCCTTTAACGCCTACGCTTGCTTCTAAAGACTTTGCTGTGTTGAAGGCATGAGTGTATACGCAGTGATTGATCTCATTAGAAGAAAAGGCTAAAAGGCGTTGCCTTAATGCGAAATTGTTTGCAGCTCATCTACAATTTGGCAAATTCCTAGAAGGGTCTTCTTTAAAGGGCCTTCTTCTTCAGAGATCTTCTTCAAATATTCGACACCGTAGGCATGTATGATAGCACGCTTGTGCCATTAGCAGTAAGCTAGAAAGATAGGCAAGTTGGAATCGACGAATTGTCGTAAAAAACAGCGCGAAGACGATGGAAAACCACAGAAAACGAAAGATGCAATGCTCGCCGTGTCTTTTTCCTACGCGTTCTCCGTCGTATTGGCTTTGTTTTTTTTTCAAATATGAAATTCTGACGCTCAAACGTACTGGCCACAATTACGCTTTAAAGTGAGCTATTTAAGCTAGCCGTAATTTGTGCGGCCTTCTGTTATGTGCAATGCGGCCTACGCGAAAACTCTCATAAACGGGTATGTGCTAGAGAAGTTGGGTAAATGCCACTACGTGCCACTGGTCCACTAAAAATGAAGAAAACTATCGTCATCAAACGGGTATATCCCGCTGTGCGGCCTATCAGAAAACTGTTATCCTCATGAACGGGTATGTGCCACAGAAATTGGGTAAATCCCACTAGTCACCGCTGGTCTACTAAACATAAAGAAGGGAAAAGTTGGCCCAACAAATGACTACGAAGCGGCAACTGTGAGCCGAACCCCTATCCCCGCCCCCTAGCACGTGCAAAAAAAGAACGCTAGGGAACGGGAAAGGCAACGGCGGCGGCCAGAAGACTTCGAAGCGATGGAAATTCTACGCCAACGATGACGTGCCCGTACTTATGAGAGGTGCGAATGCTTGGCTTCAGCGCGAGATTCTGTCTCTGAAGTTTGGACATCCGTGTCCTGTCAGTGTCATTGTGGTTAAACTCGAACCTCTCAGCGCTGAGAATCAACGTAGAAACAACCTTGCATCACCTAGCTAAAGCCTAACAACAACCTAGAAGCAACCTAGAAACAACATGCATCACCTAGCTAAGGCCTAGAAACAGCCTAAAACCAACGATCTTAGTTTTCAGAATCGTTTCGCGCGGCTTAGTACAAGGTTTCTCAAATTTGTTTTATTTTGCTATCCCACACAAACGTTGAGCCACAGGGAACGGCAGTGACTGCGGAAACCGAGCGTCGAGTAAAGTATTTCCTTACTGGTGAGTATTGAGGGTGACCATGTTGCCATCTGGTTGGGACGGCAAACGACGTGAAAATCAAGCCGGTAAAGATGAAACATTTTTTCACTTGGTCGAGCTTGCACCCACGAAAGGAATACTGACAGCACAAGCAACACTCGCTGTGCACTTATAACGGTGATCACAGTCGTCGGTCGTCGGTAATCTGCTCACACGCAAAACGCGTCGTCTTTGATACTCAACTGATCGAAAATTCCAGCCTTATCGCTAGCGCTCGTGTTCGCTCTAGAATGAACTCGACTACTCGCGTCATGCGCGTAATATTATCAAAATAGTCTAAAATAATCTAGAAGATTCGCGTGCTTCTAAGGGATCAAGACTATCCCTTATTACTAGCAGAAGATCGTTAATCTAAACATCTGAATGAATAAAAGGGGAAACATCAAAAAGAACAAAATTATCCACATAGCTCAAAGATTTAAGTACCTTTGTACCCAGTAGTACTTCCGAGAGCTTCACACGAACGTGGGCTAAACAAAGGTCACTGAGCTGGGAAGCTAGGCAAGGCACAATGCAAATACCGTTTCCTTGCAGCTGTGCGCTATCCTCCTATAAAATAAAGGTACGCTTTTCGTAGTAGCGCATCGAAGGTTTAGGAAATGTCACGAAAGGTCATCTCTGCTCTAGAAGCTAGCTGCGCCATACTCACCAACGATATTTTTAAACAAAATAACAGTTTGTCATAAGGCACTGAACGATCATTGACGTCAGTAGGCAAGGCCTGGAAGCATCGTTTGCTGAGGGCAGCGCGACCCGGACTGAGGACTGAGAGACACGTACACAAACAAGCGCTGACTGACAGTCCGGGTCGCGCTGCCTCAGCAAAACGATGCCCTCAGCAAACTACCAACTCGCCCAACTTGCCGTTTTGAAGGCCTGGAAGTAGCCTTCATGTTTACGTTTTATGAAATCAACAACGTGTTGATTTCACAACAAGGAATGGGTCACAGAGCAGTGAAATACCATGCTTTGCTTGCAGAAACAACGCTACTGGTTTTCTAACGGGTCTTACTCTGGGAGTATATAATCTGAAAAAAAAAGGCACACCTACTTTATGTGTCGTTGCTTCTAACTTTTTTTCTAGCTTCAAATGATTGCCATGCTTCTTCGAATCAGTTCTTATTTCGGAAGGTACATTTCTGTGGCTGTTAAACACCGCTGAGATCATTCCAACAGCCTTAGCTCTTTACTGGATGAAGGGAAATATGGCAAAGCCGCCTTCTTTGTCTGCTGGAAAGGCACACACGAATAGCAGCCAAAATAATTAATAGAAAGTTTGGAAACGGGCGGCATACAGCGACATACGACGTCAGCAAGTTCTGACACAACACGGAGCGTTTCCTCTTCTGGCACAGCCTCCTAGACCTTTCGAAGAAGATAATCTCGAAACCGCTTTTTTGTCTGCAACGCGGCGAAGAATCCGGTCAACTCGCCCGCCAGCGTATCAAGAACTGCAGAGGGCCTACAGCCGTCACTGCAATCTTCAGTGACACCACATAGAATATCAACATCCGGCAACCATGGTGGGGATTAACGCCGATACGCCGGCACAGATTTAGCGAGAATCTAAATATGTCTGATATTTCGGCGCATTTGACTGCGAGGCTATCCCCAATGGCATTACGAACTCCCAGTGGCGCCATGCACTACGTCAAATCATCCACGTCAAAGCATCCCTAAGTCTTACTGCGTGCGCTGCCGAACTGTGGAAATTATTGAGAGCTTATTGGAGTTTCGTTTGCATGTTTTTACCTGACTTCTATTTTCAGCATCGGGGTGATGTTCCTTCATAGTGGCATTGCTGTAGTGTTTATGTATTTTTTTTGTGCGATAGGGTTTCACGCACATGAGCTCTTGGCACCCCTTGGCGCGGGCTCCGAACCGTGTTTCTGGGGCTACTCCATTGTTTTAATTCTGGGCTAGTTGTTCACACCTAACACTGTGCCTTTATCCCGCGTTTTCAGTTCTGCTACTCGAATCAGTGTTAGCCATGAACCGGCTAACTCAGTGAAATGCTTTTGGCGTTTCTTCGTAGTTCTCGGAGCATTTGTACATGCGACGTTCACCAACTTGATTACGGCGGCATTATTTTCTACCATCCCTTCGCCCTTTGTTTTGAGTTCCGCTGCTCAAAGAACTGTTAGCTGTGAGCCAAATAGCTTCGTTGAATACCATTTTATCAAATAATAGTTCCATCTGCAGCGTTGCTACTTGTTTCACACCTTTTCTACAAATATCATCAAATCTAGAGAACCGAGCTCTTATCTGCGTCCGATACACGTATCATACACATCACCATACATCCGATACAAATTCTATACGCATCAGTAAATTTTTTCTATCGGTAATGTTTAATTTTATTTCTGCCATACTTGCCAACACCAATTTCACAAGTTTTGACAGTTGCTGCGGACCCGTTTCGCATTACACATATCAAAAACTCCTTTATTTCAGTTCATCAGTAATTGTTGCAACATTTTATCGTTGCTGTCTGGTTCCTAGTGCTTCTTCTAATACAAGTTTTGACATATCAAGGTCAGTGTATTTTTCTGTACATTAACGCTTCTTAAAAACTGTTCCAATTATGTTCTTAAGAGTTATGCAGGAATAAGTCTTTTTATAATCCTTCCTTCCGGAGCCGGTCCATGCATTTTAGCTGACCGCGCACTTCACCATATTTGGAAGAATAGCTGGAAATCATACGTCAATAAAAGACCAAAATTTAGCAACTCTTTGTCGAGTGTGCATCTTGCAAATGCCTGTATTTTTCACGATGTTGCACCATTTTATTTACTGGTGCTTTTTATAATGTTTTGTGGCCGTAGCTTTTGAAATGCGTCTATCTATTCACTGCTGCCTTTAAACTACCTGACCCTTCTCTACATGGGTCACTTAAAACACTTCAGGCTTCCCTCATTTGCCAGCAATTATCTAATTGCCTAATATGGCAGTGGTGAATATTATTTTCTTGCGCTCTTTGGTGGCACTTGCAGTCAATGTTGTATTGTTTACACATAACTCTCATGCAACAGTTATGTTTATCTATTCATTGCACATATCCTGCATTCTTTCACACTATCTAGAAAGCAGTATTGGCCTCGAGATCTTGGAGTGGCGACCTCTCGCGTGTGACGTCAGAGCGGGGGCTCCGCTCTCAACCGCGCTGCAGCAGCCGCTGCACCTGTATGCGGATCGTCTGCTTCAGGCGGGAACTTTGTCGAACGAACAGCCTCGCGACGGTCAACTAACGCCTGCAACGAATGTTTTCGAGTGTAATCTTGAACTTGTTTTAGTTGCGGCCCAATCGACAGGGCCAAGAAATCCCCCGGATGGCCGACGAGTGCGCCGATACCACCGGCCGCATTGCTGGTTAGAAAGTGAAACTATGTGTGAGTGTTCTCGCTCGTTATCTTGTTTCCGCCGTACGATACTTATTAGTTTGAGTGGTACTTTCGATATTTCAGTAAGCGTGCCCTTCTCCAGCATCTACAAGTATGTAGATAAAGCTTGTGAAAGGTAGCGGTGCCCATCGAGGGTGAGGCAGTGTACGACGCAGGCCACGTTGTTGAATGCGCGGTCGAGGCCGTCAACGGAGATCGCATCACCGCCGCTGCTTTCGTCCTGCAAACAAGTGCGCAAGTGCCGCCTTGCTGCACGCACCCCTGCCGATGCCCATGATCGCAGTTTGTCCCGTAATGCTGGTTCAGTGAGAACGATATTACGTCGTAGTTCCTATTAATACCGCCAAGGGCCATCGCATGGGTATTAGAATATAACAAATAGTTAATCGCTGATTATACCACGCACAGGGCCACAGAGATTAACGTGGCAAAGGCAAGCTGGGTCCAGTTTCACGCCACGCGCAGCCTAACGAAAAGCTTAAATAGCTTGGTGGTTCGGGAGGAAAAGGAAAAAGGCACCTAATTTCTGTCTGCCTATAGGCGACACGGCGTAGTGCCTTATAGGGGTGGGCTAAGGTGGGATAAAAGAAATTAGTAGAAAGAAATAGGAAAGGAAGTGAGCGGATGTCGACAGGCGCGACGAAGAGAGAAGAGGACAGGAAAGATTGGGGAGCCGGTCACAGGAGTTCACGGACGGGACCACGATTCAGCTAGGGGCACGATGCACGTCGGTGACGAGGCGGCGAAGGCCCCGCCGATAAGAGGCGCACGGCATGGCGGTCGAGGCAGCCGTCACAGAGCGTCGACGGCGAGAGGCACGAGCGCATCCTAAACGGGCGAGCGGGGCATCGCGGACGACACGTCCGTCTCGCGTGAAATCCTCCGAGCAACTCCCTACTGTAAGAGCTCCGCTTTTAAAAAAGGGTCTGCACTGCCTCAGGTGAAAACTTTTAGAGAATGTATACTAAACAGCGGCAACAGGTATCGCTTATGACATTATGATAAGCAGTCCGCTAGGCGCGCGCTTGCCTTCATAAGTAAAATACGTATGTACGCCATCCAAATGCAGCCGTAGTCTCAGATATCCTGCGCCGCTCAGATGAGCTCACGAGATGCGCTTTACTGCGAGGCGATTCGGAGGCCGCGTCGTCGGCTGTTTGTCTAGGGGCCTTCGCGGCAGGTTGTGGGACGGCACCACACCTGGTGTAAGTTGCCTATGCTTATAGTCTGCGTGCAATAAACGCCTTAAGTATTGGCGGGGCGCTTAAACAAGGTCACAAGCTTACCTAAGAGTCGCGCGTACGGTGGGTAGCAGAAGTCACTGTCCGCGAAGCGCTTGCTGCACACGGTCGATGAAGGCATGGAGCGCTTTCCCATTCTGAGCTTGCGATGCATCTTCTTCAGCTTTGGGTCCTTAGGGTAGTTGTGAAAGCTAACGCCTTTTTCACGAGCGGTCGAAGTACACTGAGGCACAGAGCATTACTTCACCATTGCGCAGCACTCGCCGCGGCGACAAGCGGCCGCAGTTCTAAAGAACCAAGAGTTGTAGTTCTAAATGAACGTTAAAAGCAGTCCCACGGTTGTTCGGACAGCGTCAGTAGCCACCATACGCAAGATAACCAATTGAACAGCTTTTTTGTTGAGATTTACCACAACGGTAGTTTCAACACGGCGCCGGGCCTACGTAGCAGACGAAAGCGCGCGAATCCCCGCTCTGACGTCATACAGTCGCCGTTCGCAGCGCCGCCATCGGTCGCACACCAGGCCAATATGCAAAAGAATGACTTAGTAAAGGGCTTTATTGACATAAACCCGATGCTGTCAAAGAAGCCCTCGTGGTCAGAATTAGTCCGGTAGCCTTCGCCCCACTGCCCCTCGTGTCCCAGCTGGAATTTTTAATCTTTGTTCCCATTCAGCTAAACATTCATTCGCGCCGCATCGGCATAACATGTGCTCGGAAAGCGACGGCAGAACGCGCAGCATCTTTAGTGGCAAGAATATTTGTCATATGATGGTCATTGTGAGCAACCGTGCATGCCAATTGTTATACTTCAAGTTCCACTGCCACAGCTACTTCCACAGGCACTGTGCAAAGTAGCAGAAAAGCAACCTATCGTGTGCCTCCTCACCATGGTTTAGCGGTTCTGCCGTTGCACCGCGATAAAGTCAGATCACTGGTTCGATTTATGCAGTGGCGGTCACATGAAGGTGTTGTGCTAAAGCACTTATCTACCATGCATTGCATACACATTAAATAGCTCCAGGGGATGAAATTGTTTCACACTCCCCTGCTTCGACGGTCCCTCGCCATCAGACTTTGCATTTGGCATGAAATAGCAAAAGAATCTAATTATTGTGCTGCGCGGCTAAATTCCTAGTGTCGTGATCCGAAATGCATCTCACAGAATTTGTCGAAAGTCTGTCGCCCCGGCGGTTTAGAGTTGACTGACCTACTACTACCTTAGGGACATATGAGTAGTTTATCTGCTAGCTCTCTAGTGACATTCGATCATCGTTCCGGTCGATATTTGCCTTAATGTCGTCATTTGGACGACATTAAGGCAAAGCGTCATTCGGACCTTCTTTTATCCAGCACACTGTGGGACAGCTCTTTGTATTGGAACTCTAAGGTTTGAAGCGACAACCCCTTTCTTTTTCAATATTTTTTTTCCAACTTGACCTTTCAACCAGTCACCAAGGCGAATTGTCATAGGCTGTATGCGTGTCCAATATCTCTTCCGTGTAGGTTGTCACAACTAGCGTTATGTCCAGAACTAGGTTCTTGCCTTCTGCGAATTTGTGGACCATAGTACCATGATATGTGATCAATTTCATCATTTCTGCGTGTGAATGACACTACCTTTCCAAGAAAAATGTATCACCTGTACATGCACTCTGAAATCTGCCATAACACACGCGGACAGAATAAATGCCTAAAGATAGACACACAGCGCTTGACGGCCAGCTGTAAATTGCAAAGACCTCGGAGGCAAACCATTGCTTGACAAGTGCGCAGTAATTGCAAAACCCCAGACCTGCGTGTTCACATCTTAAATGTACACGGCGCTTATTTCTTAGAATAGCTTGTGATCCCAGGCTTCCTAAATGTTCCCATTGATGTGAATATTGACGCGGACAATATTGACATGGATATTCTAGGAAGTGGTAGCTTGCCTAAGTCGCAGCCGTCGACCTGCCAGATGTTCTCCCAAGTGTTACTTTAATGTATGCGACTTCCTTGTTTAAACGCTGACGTCGAAGGAGTTATGCGCGCCTGCATTCAGCGCGTGGCCCTTAGGCGCCTTGTGTGAATTTCAAAAAATCTATAGCCGTGCCAATGAGATATAAAAAGGTCCTGCCCGTGGAGAAGCACATTATGAAAACCAAACAATCATTGATAAATTTTGCAATTTAAGGTTAACCTTTTCGTGATCGCGGAAAAATCCTCTGTTTTTTGGCATTCCAGTAAACATAGCTTTTTCCTGCCACGCAAATCGGTTTATGCTATTTATTTATTTATTTGATTTGTATACATACAAGCACAAGGACACAGAGAAAAGAGGGAGAGAGCAAGCTGGCAATTGCCACCAAGAGGGGCACAACGCCTGCCTGCTCTTTCGGGAGGAGAGAAGAGACAGAGGAAAGGAAGTTAGGAGGAGAAAAAGAGGAAAGCTAATGTGTACAGTATCAAATCATAGAGAAATAATTTGTGTTTCTAACAGTTTTGATTCGAAAGAAGAGATATTTTTGGTATATTTAAAAAAAAATGCCACACGTTTACGGGGAAAAGTATTCAACGACATCCATGACAGCTATATCATGAGCTCCAACTCATGATCTGTCATCCCTCTTTGCACTCATGCTATCCTATGCCAATTTTCGTAGGCACTGTGTTTAAAGTAACCGCCAAAAACGACCTATAGAGCACCCAGGCTATGGTGGTTTGATAGATAGATAGATAGATAGATAGATAGATAGATAGATCGATAGATAGATAGATATAGATAGAAGATAGATAGATAGATAGTGATAGATAGATAGATAGATAGATAGATTAGATAGAGAGAATAGATAGATAGATAGATAGAGATAGATAGATAGATAGATAGATAGATAGATAGATAGATAGATGCGGGCGAAAGTGCCTTTGGTACCCCAAGAAATGCAACGCGACGCAGACGCCCCACTGGCACCCCTTCATGCTCCGGCGGAGCCAGCCGGCGTGTTTAATCTCTGCTTGAGCCTTCGTGAGCTTTCGCTCGCACATAGAACATAAAACGCGCGGAACCATGTTATCGATATGGACATCATACAGAACATGACGGTGACTGGACAAATGCGCGCTGAATGTCCATATACTTGCTATGGCGAAAGGAGATTCCAGGAGATTCCACGCATTGTCAGAATCACTTCCATGCGAAGCAGTGAGCGGGTAGGTACCTTTGTTGAACTTTTACCCAAGTTTTACTACGCTGATCGATTTGTTTGTAGAATTTAGTAGTTGTATACGTGTCGTTGGCTTACGATGCACGTTAGTTACAATGGCGTATGAAGGGTACCTTATTGCCTGACTTAACGGTGGCGCTCACCTTATAGGACAGACGTTACAGTTATCCAACCGAAGTGGAAGCAGCGTTCGCTGGCCTATTCCTGCGTGAACGAGCAAGACTAGACCAAAGTTTGTTGCCTCATGGAGTACACATGTAAGCACTTCATTGCTAGATCACCAACTCTAACAAATGGTATGTTTTGTCTTGTTTAGTCTACGCAAAGTGCATTTCAAATTTCGCAATGCTATTTTCGCTGTCGTGTGTTCACGAAATCTGTAAATCACCTGTGGAGCATACTGTGGACGACAGAAAGTTGTGCGAGTTGATTGGAATTCATACTTCAATAGGCGTGGAAAGGCAGCCACAAAAGAAAAGCGGGGCACGTTTGCTCTGCTGTCAGCATGTGTACTGAAGGACCAGCGCGAAATGACAAGGCATGCAGCGTGAAACACACCAAGCATTTTGTGCCTTGCGCAGTAGGCATCGTCTACACACTGCCCCTATCATGCTAGATGGTGTAGGCCGGGCAGACCGGAAGTAGCCTGAATATACACACTTGCGGGAGCACCACTGCTCCTTGATTGGTAGGCCTTTCAACACTTGGCGAAGTGCTGCAAGGACAGCAAGGAGACCTGACGCATTTGCCTGCTCAAAAGGGCTACAGTAGTTTACAGGCCTCAAGAGAAAACTCAGTGAGATATCACCAAAGCCTGTGATATCAGCCGGGAAGATTCTAGGTGCATAAGCCACCCCTCTATCAGCATACATGAAACACAGATAAGATCCCTAAGACACGTGCTAGCTGTTAACGTTCTGCTTTTAGGTAACAGTCCTTTATTGGTCGTCATGACGGGGAGTCACCGGCATAAGCGTTATATAAAAATATTTAGTTGTTTGTAGTGCACCATTCTGGTTTTTTTTCGCCTTTCTTTTGTGGCTGTCTCCACGCCTTTTCATATAATAATGCCATGAATCGTGGTATGCTGGTGCGGCGCCATATAAGACCGTGGGAAGGATTTTCTGGCGTACACGACAGACATGTCATGTTATTCATGTGACCTGTCAAGCATGTTTGTCACACGCGGATATATCAGTGACATTTTCGGTTTATATCGAGTGAACAAGGCGAGTACGAGGGAAACAATGCCTAACTGGCTAAATCGATCGATATAAATGGAGAATCGGCCTTTGGTTTCTAAAGAATCCGGTTACAATAGGTGCAAAAATAGAATACGGTTCTGAATATTTTGCATTTACCAAAAAGCTATTGCATTTCTTCGGAAGGTCAGCGAATGGTACCTTGCAAAAAACAAGAGACAAAACAATAAAATTGTGCACAGCTCTATCGTGTGCACTATTCGTACATAAATCTGCATAAAGAGGCTCATCACTTTTTTAAGGGAACATACGCGCTCGTAATAGACGTGCAATGGAATGCAAAATTCTTGAGACCACGGGTACGGTGCCAAACTGAACCACTGTGCCTTCCAATGTCTTCATGGATAAGATCGGGAGCGTGAATAGCGCGCGTGAGCCATTTTATAACTTCCAGTCAGCCCTTTACTCACTCAACCGGGACTGCACGCCTTAACGTGAGACGAAGCGTGAGGTGCCACTTTTGCAGTTGATGTAGAAACGCCGAGCGATTACATCATGAAAGACAAACTTCGCTTCAACGAATGAAAGATTTCGGTCAGAATACACATTGGCGGCTATACATGCTGTCGGACGCGTGCTTTGGTCGTTCCAAGAATATTTTCACTCGACTGTAATCGAAAGCATTTTGGTAAAGTTGTTATGGGGTGCGCGACGGCACGACTTCTCTTCGTTGATACGGCGTCGTATGGCGAAAATAAGAACCGCACAGACGCAAGAGCTCTTCGACTGAGTCGGCAACTAACTGGCGACCATCATTGCTCATAATATCACCAAGGGCTCTATGATGCAGTATGTCGGAAAACCGGAAGAATGTCGAAACTTCAAGAGCCACGGTCGTTTGCCCATCTGGTTTCAGCATAATACGCCACATTGTCCAAGTAGACTATAACCGAATGTTTTTTGTTGGTGAGCCCGTGAGCTGATGCAGAAGACCCACACCAATCGTTTCGTGAAGGGATCATGAAGCTGCCACTGGGTAAAGCAGGCATACCGCATGATAACTAGGGTGTTTGAGTTACTGGCACTTGTCACAACTGGCGTGATACTTCGCTATCATCCGTCGCTTACTAGGCTAATTGAAGTTACCTTCATTTCGTGGTATGTTTGGTGAAACATACAATGATAGCGTCATCATGCGTAGCTTGGAGTGCAAGTGATCCAACTTCCTAGAAAGCACTGAGGGCAAAGCTTGCTAATTATAGGAGTGCTTATCTAAGCTTTTCTGTGCTAAATTGCGATATATAAAAAACAACATGTGTTTCTCCTGTTTAATGTACACACAGTATCTGATGAAGTTCTCAATGTCTATTTGCATTGTCCTGAGTGAATAATCTGTGAATAACATGTGGCGTATACCGTGGCCTGCGTTACGCGCATATGAGCCACTTGTGACTCGCATACCATGGCCCCTGCTATGCCCGTATGCGCCATGTGTGAGTGTGGTAAATAGTTTCAGGACCTACAAACACGGATGTTACGTTATTCATCTCGTGACCTACAAACCGTGTCCGCCATATATTCACGTTCTCCTGTGCCGATTTTGGCAGTACAAAGCTAAGGAGACGACAACGAGAGCTCCAATATGTAGGCGGCTAGACAGACAGACAGACAGACAGACAGACAGACAGACAGACAGACAGACAGACAGACAGACAGACAGACAGACAGACAGACAGACAGACAGACAGATAGATAGATAGATAGATAGATAGATAGATAGATAGATAGATAGATAGATAGATAGATAGATAGATAGATAGATAGATAGATAGATAGATAGATAGATAGATAGATAGATAGATAGATAGATAGATAGATAGATAGATAGATAGATAGATAGATAGATAGAGAAGAAAGAAAGAAAGAAAGAAAGAAATGAACGGTGAAGGACCTTTTAGTTTGCAAAGAAATGTCACGCATTTAGAAGCCGGTTATTTTTCAACAGGAATGCGCCTTACTAGGCTTGATAAAAAGGGCACTAAAAAGTCTCCACAGCTTTATCGTGCGTACTTGGCCGCGCTCATATCTTTATAAAAGAGCCCGTCGCTTCTTGACGGAACATACAGCTCCATGCGAGCCTCGTTAAATATGGGAAAGTTCTTAAGCTTATGCTTTTTGCTCTTAGTCACCGCATTTATAATTATGGTCACAATACAACACTACAACAGCTGTCTTGTCCTTGCAGGTAAGTGTTAATCTGCTCCTAATTATTCTCGTAATTCTCTTTCAGATGATAGTGGCAGTCAAGAATGCCCGCCTGTACGAGCGTTAGTTGAATAAACAACTTCACAAGCGTTGCTATTTTTGCCGATATTGTACGAATATTCAGCTACCTAGCTGTAAGTTCCCGAATGCGTAAGCGCGTTGAGGTGTGCGAAACAGAGCCGTATAATAAATGATGCTTGTTGAATACAAAATTATGCTCATCGAGCTTACGTAAATATAATTATTCCGCTTTCCTCTATGACGCATGTGGAGCAGAACATGCCTTTCGAAAGAGGCAAGGCACGCATATTTTAGTCCAATGAGACCATATTTGTTATGTACCAATGGGGCTGCATGGCAAGTTTAGTGCACTGCATTTTAGTGTCCCTACATATCTAGGCTTGAATCCCCGTAATTTGTGTATTTTTAGATGCGAAGTATCTTAAGGCGGAGCTCAATCCGGTGGTGTGGTGGTGGTGGTGGTGGTGGTGGTGGTGGTATGCGGCGTGACCACCCTTACTGCGCATGCGCATACCCTCTCCACACACCTCCTCTCCACTCACCCACTCCCTTCCCCACTTTCCCTCTTCCCTCCGCCTTTCCTCTCTTCCTCTGAAAACGGGCTAGACATGCCGAAATTCTCTCCTGCGCAGCGCCGCGATGAGCTCGAGCGCATGCGCGTCCCCTCCCCTTCTCTCTCCTCTCCTACGCTGCCCCCCTCTCGCCCGCCTTCGACCGCGTTCCCCGCTCGCCCTGTGAGAATTAACGGCCAGGCTAGATGGAAGATACGACGCGCGTAGCGTCCCTCTTCGCGTTCCACGACGCGAGGTCTAGAGCATGCCCATCGAACGCCAACGGAACGCGATCGTGCAAGTGCTCCGGCTTCGCATCGCCTCATGGTCCCCTTTAGCGGGAGATGGTGTAATTTTCTTTTTGTTTCCTCTGCTGTTTCTTTTCACCTATTTTTATTTCCTATATGTCCACCTCCCGAAAGAGTGGGCAAGCGTTTAATCCATGGTAATAAGAAGTTCAGCCTTCTTCTACATTTCCTGTGTGCCCTAGTGTGCTCGTAGACATTAATATTAAACATTGATCCCCCTAAGACTGTAATGAACACCGATTTTATGGCGTTCGCAATCTAACAACGAAATTTCACTTCTCCAGCCAGTATTCATTGGTCTCATTCTTGTGATCAATCTCAATTACCGAAACGAAGATAAACTCCAAACCCGAATTAACGGAATCTTTCGGGCAGTAAAAATTGACTAAATGAATAAATGAATGAATGAAAAATTCAGTGATTTATTTCTATGTCTATCTGAGATACGGCATTAGTGTCGCGTTTTCCGCGGACCGGAAACTGGGCCATATTTGCTCTTTTCCCAAAGCGTGCTCAAGAAGCGGCAAGGCATGCAAGGCGTGCAGCGCGAAATACGCCTAGCGCCGTTGGCGACGTGCAAAGACTGAGTCAATCATAAAGGTTATTGTGCGTTGCGCAGACCGGAAGTTGTCGGAATATACGCTTACGGGTGTAGAAACAGATCTTTCATTGGTAGGTCTTTCGTGCGACTGGCCATCCACTGCAAGGACTGCAAAGTGATTTCCCAGGACATTTAACTTGCATATCCATTCGACATGTTTTTTTTTTGTTTTTTCCGGCTTTTTATATGATACGTAAGCATACTCAAAGTGCATAAAAGCGAAAAATCTATTCCCAAGAAACATTTCCAGCGCGCCAATATCATTTGGAAATGATCACGCCGGTGCTCCACTAATACTTAACACAACAGTTTCCGATTTCAAAGACGAAATTAGTGCGAACTATGGCCGTTGTTTCGACAATTTTTTGCTGTTCGTTTTAATACGCGTCAGCGTCCGTAACATCAATGCTTTCCTTATGCTATGCGCAATATAAAAAAAATCGAAAAAATGCAAGCACGGCCCAAAAAATACAAGATTTACCAACTTTGATGCACCCTGGGCCGTTTTGCATTTGACACAGAAATATAAAAAAATGTCAAATATAGAACCAAGCATTTAGAACATTGCGGAGGAAGGTCGTCTTACTACACAAAATGTAAAAAAAAAAACGAGGTAAATAAAGAAACAAATTTTTCGAGGAAGGTAATTTTCAAAATTAAAAGAAAAACCCTGGTCCCACAGTTAACGAAAATTTTGCATCCAAGACTGCTTTTAGCTGAAACATGGAATCAGTATTGTGTGTCCACAGTTTCTTTGTTTACAAAATAATCGCGCCAATGTGGCCTATACTGAAGGTGGTGATCCAGTTCCTTTCATTGTTATCAGCTTAGAATGTGCGTAAATCTAGAGTCACATTTATTTGCTGCATTAGACCTTCGCTTTGGTGGTTTGCCTTCAACCAAAATGTATTCTCAGATTTTATTTACCTCTAGCGTGGGCGGGGGTGGGCTGGTGCCGCCATCTGAAGAGCTAACAGCGAACACTGTTTGCAGCCTGCGCTCAGCTCCAACGCATTCTGCTTTAATTATTAATCGTATCACGCGCGTTTTGCTCTTCTTCATGATAGATGTTTTTTTCCAGGTCGGGCGAACAGCACGCTGAAATTTTCCCTTCTGTGCGTTGTTAGCATGCTCTCTGAACCAATCAATGACGCATCTCGCAGATTAGCGAACATCAAAAAGAAATTTCGCACACTGTCGCTTCCGCACATTGAACAAAGGCTGCCCGTGCTTGTGTACCAGACACGTTGCTTGGTTGCTTCGGAATCGGTCATTATGCTGAGCTTTAACATCTGCAGGGTGCAGTCAATAGGGACCAGCGCTGGAGTTTCCGCGGCCGCCCTGGCGGTCAAAGCGCGCATACTCCAGCCGCTCCCGCGGACGAGAGTGGCGACTGGTTGAGGCGATGCGGGCGCGTATCGCCGAAACAAAACTGAAGGATGCTGGCGGTACTGTTGCGCATTCAACTGCCACAATACGTAGAAATGAGGGAGGACGTATCCTTCTATGTTTTTCCTTCTAAAACATATGAATATGAACGGATGCGGCGTTGCATCCCGGCAGTCAGGCGAGCACAGTATGTTCTGCTCTTGCTCTACTGTCTAGTGCGTCGGGCTGGTTTCTAAACCGAATTGCGCGTGTCTGCTAGATTTATTCGATAGTGAGGGCCACCAGTGGAAACCGGGGTCAACGAGAGGAATTTAATCGGTGTTTTGTCGTAAAAAAACGTACATATTATGCAGGATGCAGCATATGTAGCAATTTTTCATCTGACCACCACCAAGTTCATTTCTGATGCCACCGCGTGCAATGAATGATACGATAGGCAGGTAGTCTGCATCATTTGCAAACAGTTACGCAGAAGGAAAGCTGTCTGTCTACGAGATGTGTACGGGGGCAGGTTCGCCGAAGCCGCTGCAAAGTTATAAGAAATACGACCGCGATGGATGCCTCCGTTGAACTTACTTGTGCTACAGACAGAGTTGTCACGAACAAATCAGCGGACTACTCAAAGCTTAGCTTATTGGAGTCAGCCGATGCGGTAAAGCTTCTTTGTGTATTGGCTGCCGCGGCGAAGTGCCATCGCAATTATGCCTCGATCGCTAGAAAAGGATCAAATATCTTGGATTTTACTCGCCGTTTAATTCGCCTAACGTACTGTGTTAGTTTTTTTCGCTTGCCTGTGCCTGCTTAGAATAAACGTGTTTGATCAACATCGACACTTGCTAGCGTTTTACGTGCCAAACAAGGTATGATTATGAGGCACGCCAAAGTGTGGGAATCAGGATTAATTTTGACAGCCTGGGGTTCTTTATTGTGCACATAAATCTCAGTACGCGGGTGTTATTTGTATTTCAACCCCATCGAAATGCGGCCACCGTGGCCGGGAATCTGTCCCACGCCCTCGAGCATAACAGCGCGACACCGTACATGCTTTGCTAGCACGGTGCTTTGCTTGAACGTCCGCGTGCATACATACCGCAGGCTGGGCATACATACCACGGCAGAAAAACGTTGACGCAGATACCCCTTGCCTCTTATTATTATTATTTTTTTTACTGCAGTAGTGGGCAGCTGGTATCGACGCAAGCACGTACTTATCAATGGAGGCTTGTGAGCCTGCACTAGCTTGTCACAAACACAAATCCCAGGACGCAACCAGAAAATGGTGACGACGGAGTCGCCACCAAGGCACAGCACTGTCTCTCTGACGCCGTATGCACAGACGTAGTCTGCTTTGTAAGGACTTCTCTCCGTTTTCCAATGCTTTCCCTGAGAAAGTAGCCTTCATACAAAGTTATTTTTTCTAAACCATAGAGCAGTATTACTGGCGCAATGGCTGCTCGAGCTGTTCGCGCCAAAATGAAGCACGGGAACGGCACACGCGCGTGCGCTCACCGCGGTGCAGTGCGGCCGGTCGTTTGAGTGCGAGCGGCATGGCCTCCGAGATTAGCCGGCGGCGCGGAGGCCATGCGAGCGGCGGAGTTACGTCGCGACTCCCCGCCAGGCGCCCTTTTTCGGCGCGCCACCTATCCAGCGCTGGTCTCCCATAGGACATTCATCTCCTACAGCTGGGCCGCCTTCGTAATAGTGTGACATTTCAAGCGTAGAGAATCACAGCCACGGTATGCTTGCGCGGCTTCATATTTAGATTATGTTGCCCAATTGCTTGAGAAGGCCCTCCGCGCGTCAGTACTCATTTATTAACTCCAGTCGCAAAAGTTGTACTCACGCAAATTTTAGACATTTTCGTATTGTTGGTCGGAATAAAAGCACTGCTGTTCAGGACGCTAAAGAGGGTATCGTAATGCGTCAGAATCATTCAATATATTTTAATACCGTTACATGAAAACGCCACCTCTTGTTTCGATGTGCACACTTTTAAAAAAAATGTTACTAAAGAGTAGGTAAGCACATCTATTTCCTAGTTTCGAACCTATTTTCCTTCCTTCGCGACAACCCTTTACTGGCCAGCAGCTCGTAAATCTAGAAAATGTTGCCGTTATTAACCAGGGAGTGTTTCTTATTGCTTTTAACAAAGTAACCACTAAGCCACCTATGTTGCCAGACACTTCGTTCATGGCCCAGCATATCACGGCGTAACTGTGATAGTCTTATGCAAAATTTAGGCAAACTTTATTTTCTTGATTACATTGCAACAATCATTGTGCTAAGCGATGCAGACTTGTGGATAAACAGGACAAGATAATGGACAGAAAACATCAATTATTCAACGATATTCAATGGCTGCTAGCAGGTACACGGTGTGCTGCGCCAAAATTGGAGCATAAACAGCCTTGGAGTTGCTGTTAGAACATAGACCGCGTACGCCGACGTCTTGAAAATCTCTGTATGCGTCAGTGTGTTCGTTCTTGTTTGTGGTCCATGAATACTTCTAGGCACGTTGTTGTGATGTGGACTTACCTTGTTTATTACCTAATGTAATTATCATTAGTTAGTGCAAGGAGCCAATGCCATGGTGTTATTTTTTTATTATTTTATCGTGTTAGAAACAACTTGATATACAGTCGAAACCCGCGATAACGAAATCCCGAGGGAACGAAATTCTCACCGCAACGAAATATTTTCGAAAAACCGGCGAACGCCCATAGGAGTCAATGTATTTCGTAACTCGCGACTACGAAAGATATTCATACCGCAGTCCCTGATTAACGAAATTTTTGAAACAAGAGTGCGCAAATAATCTATTCTCGCAACATTAACTGCATTCGAAAACAGCTGAAATACATTCATGCTACACTTAAATTGTACGAAACTATCGCTACAGCGCACTTAAGAAGCAGCCGCCATCATTGTTTGCAAAAAAAAACGCAACAAAAACATAAAGCTGGAGACAATGGTGATGATGATGGCTTGACGAAACACCTGCTCGTTATCGCGGACTACGTAGCCGAATCCACATTCCTCATGGAGTTTCGCTTGTTCACTTGGCTCAGTGCTTGGCTTTGTCGGCTTCGCGCGCACATGGTCGGGTGTGTGGAGCCATTTGTGGAGCGTTCGCTTGGTCGCTTGGTGCAACTTGAACTGTGTGTTGCGATGGCTTCGTCCGATTTCGCTGCCTGCGAGGATGCCGCCTCCAACGAAAAAGCGGAAGTTCGTTACGCTGGAAGGTAAGGCTGCAATCATCAGTGAGGTGGAAAATGGCAGGAAAAAATCGGACATCGCCGAAGAATCCGGCGTTGCGTGCAGCTTGCTGTCCACGATTCTGCGCTGATCCAACGGAGCCGGAAGAAGGTTCGCCTGTAGGCGCACTCGATGACGGTACGGGTGACAGCGCAGTGCTGCCGTCACTGACCAGTGCAAGGGGCGAACTTTGTGCCGTGGCAAATGTGATTCCCGATCGAGAGGCATGAAATTGCTGCATGGTAAGGTCCGCCAAAGCAAACTTACTGACTTTCGGAAATAAAATGTTTTTTTGTAAATTTCATGTCGTTTCTGCCGCATTCTCGCGCCAACGAAATTCCCGCAAGAGCGAAATTTTTGTGCTTTCTCCGCCGATCTCGTTATTGCAGGTTTCAACTGTATCATGCACACGTACATAAAACCGAAATGGGCAATAAATCCTGGTTGGATAATAGTACTTCACCTGTGTTGGAACGGCTACTGAGTCGCTCGGGCGGCTGCTAGGAACTTAGTGACCATGTAACCGTTCAAGTTAGTACTTTTCACCAGGTAGCGACTGTCACTGCATTTTACTACCTTGACTTACTAAGACGTTAGTGCTATTTGTGACACGTAAATGGTTATTATTCAGTTAGTGAATATGCGAGCTTTTTTTTCTATTTCAAGTTGTGATCACAGCGCAAGGTAAGACACAAGAAAGAGATCAGCGAATTATTTTTTTCTGAAAGTGTAAGCGGTAGTGTTGCAATGACGTTAAAGGAGTCTCACGTAGGTCTACGTCACGGGCGGACAGCAACCCCCGATGCATTACCAACAGCTCTGTCGCCTTGTGTGAATAGCACGTCAGGCGCATAAACAACGATGAGTGAATTTCCCTTCTAGCACTTTACGCGATCTTGGTGAATAAAGTACAGTACCCGTCGCAGATTCAAATGCAAGTAGAATTTTAAAGGCATTAGGCTTGTGAACGTGGACCTCGTTCACAATTATAGATAACGGCCTTTTACTTTGCGTTGTCTCGGGCTACCGGCAGAGCAAGTGCAGAAAACAAGGTTGCCCATTCTTCTGTTAACAGTCGACGTGGTATTCCGAATATTCAGAGGATCGAAGTAAATAGGCAGAATCGGTTTGTTTTGCCATGGTGATGATGGAGGCGTACCGCGAAAGGTTAATTTATAGGGTTCATTTGAATGCGTATTCAGATTCTTGGCCATTCAATTTTTATTTACTGTAATATATCGCTGCGGCGATTCTGCACCAACGGCTCGACTGCTTTAGGGAGCGAGTACGCTTTGGTCACGAGAAGTTAAATATCAATTTCTTTTCTCCTAGTAATCCTGCGGTATGTTTACTTGAGGATAAAAAATTTTGAATATGTGATTTCGCGTTCGCTGAGCTCACCTTTCCAATGCGAGGCCTTTTTGCCACGGTCATAATAATCACCGAACAAGAACCGCTATGTAAATAGGCGATGCAATGCGCGCATATGAGGCGCAATCTGTGTAGTATTGCTGCCCACCACATGAATCACACCTCTCAGTTCCGAGCACGTAGCGGGCATTTAAACGCGCCTCGGATAATGAGTCTACCGTGAAGTGTATACTGCGTGCCGTAATTTGATTTCTGCATAATGAATGCCGTGTAGCTGAAATTCATTGACAAATATGAAATGTGAGCTGCACAACATTCACGACTGCCAGCAAGGTGAGGCAGTGGTGTAGGAGACTTGAAGGAGGGCACACAGAGGCTCATTCTGCAGACTGACAGTGAAGGAAGCGATTGTCCACCGATGATCTTGTTTAGCGAGCGATGAGATGATTCGACATATTGCGGCCTCACAGTTTTATGTGATGAGTGATTTTGTACTAAGTGATGACGACCTCGCTCCCTCTGCTTAACATATTCTTGCTCACATGAAACGCTGACTTGGATGGCGGCCGTTTGACTGGGACAGTGAGCTATAGACCCACGTACAGAACTAGTTGAATGCACAGGCTGCTACATTCTACATGACGGTTAGAGACGTTGGTGCCATGCTTCGACGAATGTCTCAGTAGAAGCGGCAACTATGTCGTGAAGTAGCCGGTATGTGTGTGTGCCTAGGCCTTTTAAAAGAAGCAGTTTTAATTTTCGCACTTTCTTTCATTTCGAGACCGACCAGACCTCGAAAACTATGTTTTGAAGAAGCTCAAAGAACTCATAGCTTTGGCAAAGTCCCAGAAAAAAGCCCTTCGTGTTTTTTCAGGAACGTAAAAATCTCTCAGCGTAGCATGATCACTTAGGCAATTACACGTACATTATTTGCTTTCATAGAAAGAGCAGTTAGTTAAACATCATTTTTAGATATAGCTGAAAGCGAAGATACAGGAAAAACTCATTGACTGTTAGCAAGGAAGACTAGGCTAAAAAGAGACATGGCGTGCAAACACGGACACAAGAAGAGACACAAGAAAGAGACAACGAGACTGAACTTACAGCGAGACTTTCTTGTGTCCGTGTTTGCACGCCCTGTCTCTTTTAGAATGAATACGTACCAACTAGCTCAGCTCTCTGTTATTCTAAGACTAGGCTATTTGATGAGGGCATGATACTTGAAATTTTTATCATTTTTGTTAATGAAGATTGTCCTAATTTTTTATTTCACGTGTAGGCGATTAGAGCATGGATGTCCTTGAACTTTTTTTCTTCTTTTCTTCCTTTCATAATAAATTTTACTTGAGACTCAGCACCTGGTGTCGCTAATTCTGCCTTCTGTCCTACTCATGAAGTCTCCACGAAATTCTTCATTAACCAAACCAAATATCTGACCCTATCATATGAATTTAGCAAGAAACTTTTTCCTACTATATTTTGCCAGAAGCAAACAAAAAGCTGAGGACGCTAAAAGAGAAGCAGAACCCGACAATTGTGGCCCTTCATAGTGCGAATCATTTGTACTGCTGTTATATTAAGACAATATTTTCATCTACTTGCAACACAGGAGGAATACACGGAGGACCAGGACGAGGAAGACTAGGAAGACTTTGTGGCGGCGCAAACCAGAGCGCCTGTCAACCATAAATATTCACTGAAAAATACTTTCAAGCTGGTTCGTAAGAGCATAGTTTATTTACGCAGCCAACTGCATTACAGGACCCACTACATTCACTGAAATAACTATTACCTCTTTCTTTTGGATTATACAAAATTGAATAATTTAGGATACTACATGATATTTTGAATGTTTCTTATATTAATTGGTGCACTTGAACATGTCTTCACAGTCCATCTAAAAAATGGGGCTCCAAGCGTCACAGATGATGTATTTCTAGGTTGGCTAGCTGAATATACCCGTTCGATATAATTAAACAAGAAAATCCTAAACACATAAGAGCACTCAAGCAGCATGGTTATTTCGACGCCAATCACATTACGAAATGTACCAATACATGTCCAATTTGATCTAATGGCAGTATCACAGCTGAGCTTCCGTTAAAACCCGCCCTCTCCTAATGGCGTTGTAATGATAGCTACGTTGAAATCGTAACGAGGCAAGATCCAGCTTCGACGGTGTTGTTGTGTGGCGTTTCCTGCTACTATTACGTCGTGTGTTAGGGACTTGCTGACATGCGATTCGTATTTCTTCAAAGAAACTCTTTTGATAGTTTGCGCTCATCTGTTGTTTCCTCGCGCATCTATCTATCTAGCTCTTGTGTCTTCGCATAAGTTGACGCCACTCGCGCAGAGAGCGAGGTTCGTCAGCTTATGTAACTCTAGCGTAGCGAAAAGTATTTTCTTTTTTTTTAGGGGGGGGGTTTAAGCGTACTTTATGTATGTTAGTGCGCGCGTTTGTATGTGTGTGCGTGTATATATACACGTGCAAAACTGAAAGATTTGGACGGGGGTTGGAAGGGTTGAACCCCCCCCCCCCCCCTCTGGCTGCTACAGTGGTACGAATTGTGGCACGACATCTTGAAATGCGTTTTCGTGGCGGCATTGGGGCATACCAGATGATATCGTAGACAAGGACCTCGTAAAGTATGCATGTCTCTATTACAAAAAGCTTTCAGGTTGCAATACGCTCAAACTTAGGTGTTTTGCATTCCATTATTCGTACTTTTTTGTATATATGTTTTGCGCTCCAACCTTCCAGATACCGAAAGCACGCTTCATGTGCCCTGGTGTTTTCGTGCTCAGATATAATTTGCTCTGTGATATTGGAGTATGGAAAATAATAAAAGTAACACCGATCTTTTGGAGAATCGGGGATTTACGAAAGAGCAGGTTTCGCTTCTCTCGAGTATTACTGATAAATAAATGGACAGGTCACTGCTAGTTACTATACACGTCTGAAGATTTTTCTGCAGTAATAAATCGACAGAAACAATGTCTCTACAAACAAGTAAATAGCAACGTTTCTCGCCGCAAATGCCACAGGGGGCTTTTGCGTCATGGCTGAGAGTGGACGCCGTGAGCGCAGTGAAATTCAATGCGAGACATTGCAGCCACGTTACGAGGTTCTTTTTTAGTTCTTCGTGCATGTGTGCGATTAAGCTCATAGATGAATCGTACCGCTCGCTGGCGTTGCGGCATGAGCACTGCTCCTCGGCTAGAGCAAACGAGGTGGGCGGACCCAATATTCTCTGCGGTCGTCTGTCAATTAAACTGATTGACGCGCGAACTCGGGTATAAATTCGTTGATTATGAACAAGCCCCAGTTCAACTCGTGACCGTCATAGTGCCGGTGTGCCTGTCAAGTGTTTCATGCGGTGGACGCTAAGCAGCAGCTTCCTTGCATATAATTAATTTGGTCAGCTTGCACTATTTGTACAAGGCTGTAGCCATCGGAGGAGGTTGTGACCACCGATGTTCTTCCAGCTTTTTTCGTGGCTCGTCTGCTCAGTCTGCTTCGGAGTGAAGACCACGTCAGTTCGGTCTCAGTTTTTATGGTAATAATTAGCAAGGTCTTAATTGGTAGTGTTCTAGTAAACACGGCATTATTTTTCAGGTTTAGTTAGCAAAGAGTAATTAGCAAGGGGTCATGTAACAATATTTGTGTAACTAACGTAATCATAATTAGCACCATCCTAATTAGCATGACCTTAGCTAGAAAGGTCCTTTTAGGGGCGAAGCTCCTTAAGCCGTGGGTAGTGCGTCCTCGATGTATGTAGTAGCCACCTCTCGTTTAGTTCGTGGAGTGTCCGCTAGATGGCGGTACTTGTATATGATGAAAACACGGCTCAAGGCCGGCTAGATAACTGAGGACGACGAAGTGGAAGCTCGAGCAGCAACCACGATTTCTCTGAGAAAGACGACGCTCGGGTCTTTGGTTCTTCGGACGTGTTCAAGGCCGGCTGATAACTAAGGACGACGAAGTGGGAAGCTCGAGCAGCAACCACGATTTCTCTGAGGAATACGACGCTCGGGTCTTCGGTTCTTCCTTCAGCGCCTGATGCTCACCACCCCTTCACGAAGCGGTTCTGCCAGTCCGATCCCGCAACCCGTTCCTGCAGTGGATACTCCTGTCCACCGCTACAGTCGCCGACTGCGAGGCCTTAGTCCCGAGGCCCTCCCTCTGGAACTTTCCAGCCAAGCCCTACATCAGGAGAAATGGCCACCACCGGCGCTTCACAGGTGACTGTTGAGCAGCCGATGCGAGATGTTATAAAGCTATACTTGTAGTATGATGAAATATGATGAAAAGATGTGATGTTATGAAAACATTTCACCGATCACAAAGCGTTGATAATGAAGGGACCACGGAAACCAACAATAAATGTTTGATGTTTAACATTTCTCACGTGTTTACTTTAATGGGGCGAATCACTCGTATTCACGGTTTACCGATGATGCCCTCCGGAGCTTCGCCCCACTCATCATCATTCACCCGTGGATATGCTGTAATTTTTAATGGTTTTAATTAGCGCGCCCCTAATTAGCGTTGTGTTAATTAGAATGGTCTTTATGACCTCGGTCTTAACTTACACGGCTTCATTAGCATGGTCTATCAATACGTAGATTAATTAGCTAAGTCATAGCACGTCCTGACTTAAGATGGCAGTCCCATCCAGTGGCAAGCGCTCGACATTTTAGTCATTGTTTACTGGTTTGCTCACTGGCGCACTGGCTTGTGCACTGTGCTTGTTGTGCCCAATGGATGAATATGAGTTGTATTGCATTAGAAAGTTTACTTTTTCCGCTTTTTAATGACAGCTAGTACTGTCGCCTAGTTTGGAGCGTTATTTCACGACAATGAAAACAGCGTTATCAAAAACAGCGTTTTTGCTTTTCAAGCCTCTGTTGTACTGTTAATGCGGCAATACTGTTCAACGCAACGACAAAAAGTTTGCTAAGCCTTTCAATTAAGCGTTATGCAAGGTTTCTGTAGAGACATATTACCAGTAAAGTAATTAGAAATTGATGGAGGCTCCAAAAATTGCGCGAAACAATAAAATTCATGACTAAATAACTTTTTTTCTGTTCTGTGTAGAACAACAATATTGAATGGGTTTCCAACCTACAATATACTTTATGTCTACGCGAACATGTTTTGTGTTCTGTTGAACAGTTCATAAATTTTTCCTACTTCAATTCGACAATTTATGGCTCTACTTGGTCAGGCATTACCGACGAAAGGAAAAAAAGTATCCAAGCTCTGAAATCTTCAATATTTAAGGAGCAAGCTTTTCTCTAGGTATCTATGAAGAGAAAATTGTCTTAAGTTAGAAAGTTTATAGGACAGCAGTGAATTTAGCTTATATTTCTGATTGCCAGGTTCGGTGCAAATTTACTTTCTTTTTTCTTTGACAGGCTAATTCAAAACAAGTATTACACATTAGCAGGGCAATGTGGCGTCTTGTACTTACCTGTACTCACCAACATTACGAAGCAGTGCTTGAAGCAAAAGATTTTCAAGAAATAATAAATCTCGGAAACATTTTTTGGTGGTGGCGCCATCTGTGAAAAAAAATCACAGCATATCCACGGGGTGAATGATGATGAGTGGGGCGAAGCTACGGAGGGAATCATCTGTAAACCGTGAAACTCTTCCGTGAAATGCGCCCAGTATATAATATAAAGAGTGTGAAACATCGTGTGTATATTAAACATCAGACTTTTATTGTACTGTTGGTTTACGTGGTCCCTTCATTATCACTTGTGATCGGTGAAATGCAAGGAAGAAGTCCGCTCCCGAGCGAAAGAGCGCCAAGAGCGACCGCATTCCCCGCTCGCCCTGTGCGAATTAAAGGCAAGGCTAGAGGGAAGACAGGACGCGCGTTCCACGACGCGAGGTCGGTAGCATGCCCAACGAAAGCCAACGGAACGCGATCGTGCAAGTGCTCCGGCTTCGCATCGCCTCATGGTTCCATTTAGCGTCCCAAAACCAAACATATTGCTCAAGGTGTGCCTTGCGTTTTTCGTAGAAATAATTTCTTTATCATGTACATTAAGACGAAAAGTTGAAAGCTCACTAGAGTGTATCGCCCGCAAAGTATGTCTTTTAGTGTGATTTAACTCTCGTACGGCAGGGTCCTCGCGCCGTTGCCGGTCCACCTCGCCCGTTGACGATCGGGCGAGGTGGCTAAATACAACTACTACTACGCTTTAAGAAAAACATCTGGCGTTCTTTCGTTTGCTTTTACAAAACATCTGGCGTCTTTCGTTGGTTTATTGCATCAATCAACGGCGTTTTGAACAAAAGTTTTATTGTTTAATCACGCACAGGAGAAATCTCACCAGGCGCTACCTTGGAGGTAAACAATGGCTGCTAATGGCAATAAGAGACAGAAGAAGTCGGCTTTTAGCTAACACTTACACTTCTACTTCTACTAACGTTTCCTACTGGAACATGCCAATGGCTGCTAATGGGGAATGAGAGACAGAAGAATTCGGCTTTTAGTTAACGCGCACGCTGCGAATTTTTTATTGTTCAACAACGCACAGGAGAAATCTCCCACCGGCACCACCTTGGAGGTCAAAGCGTAAGACTTGTTACCATTACTACGATCACGACGACTACGAGGGACGAACGGGTGCCGCCTTAAGGAGCTTCGCCCCTAAAAAAATATCAAGGTATTTCACGTCAGTTTCTACGTTCGTGGAAGGTGGTGATGCAAAACATCACTAAGGCGTCAAAACATGGATGGGTTATTTCTCCAGACTTCAGTATTTAGCCCAGTGGCTAAACCTAATCTCCACGTCTTCAATCCACAATGTAAGCTTTGGGGCTGCTGAAAAAAAAAGAAAGAGAGGAACAGAGAGAAATAAAGTAGGGAATAAAGCGTGCTGCACAGTACATCGTGAATGCATAGCCAGAAGGTTAGGCTATTGTGCCGAGGATTCCAGGCATTGCTTGGTTGCTCGCCTTTGTACTCAGGTGGCTGTAGAAGCATTTTTGAAGTTCCCAAAGGAACTTGACCTTGCCTTCTCATGTTTTTGAGGCTCGTATGGCAATACCTAGAAACCTGCTTTCCGGAAACCACGCGATGAGGTGGCGAGTGCATGGCAGTGTGTGTTGACTATTTCACGTGAGGTCGGTTGAGAGATAGAATTGGCAGCCAAACAATTTAAACTGAATGCATGGATGCTACGAGCGTCTCCTTTATAACCGGGCGGTGACAAGAGTGCCAGCAGGCTCGACAAATAAAGAAACTTTTTCCTTCTTTTTCATGTTGGCCTAATGCCTCTACTTCCCTCACATCTATCTTACTGCAGAAAAACAAAACGTAAATTCAGAAGAAACAAAGAGGCCAGTGTCGTCTACGTATCAAGGATCTCTACACACGTCAGTAAAAGGCAAGTCATTGACGTATATTTTGCATACAATGAGGCCCAGTGTTAACCTGGGGCAGGTCACTCAGTATTCGAGCGGCTGACGTATAACTTTATATTTACGCACTGCGGTCGATCAGAGAGACGCGAGCGCGATATTGAGGAAACGAGACCACGTGTACTCTACGTTGTAGATTTAGTAAAAGTGAGTCATAATAGAGCGACTCAAATTGTTTGCTGTGAGGAATCTAGATTCGGGAAAACTTTCCCATTTCAACGTCTTTGAGAATGGGTTATATTTAGTGCGTAAAAGCAAGTATGATTCGTTATCAGAAGAAACAAAGAGGCTAGTGTCGTCTGCGTATCAAGCATCTCTACACACGTCAGTAAAAGGCAAGTCATTGACACATACTTTACATACAATTTGGCCCTGGATGGGTCACTTAGCATATTCGAGTGGATGACGTGTAACATCTTATATTTACGCGCTGCGGTCGATTGGAGAGATGCGAGTGCGATATTCAGTGAGCGACACCACGTGTACCATAAGTTGCAGATTTAGTGAAAGTGTGTCCTCATGGAGCGAGTCAAATGGTTCGCTGTGATGAATGAAAATTCCGAGAGAACTTTCCCGCTTCAACATTTCTGAGAATGGTTTTTTTACAGCAGAGTTGTGAAGTTCAAGGTTGGCCGTGTGTCGTGGATATAAAGTTATCATGCCCGCCACCGTGGTCTAGGGTTATGGCTCTTGACTGCTGACCCGAAGTTCGGGGGATCAAATCACGGCCGCGGCGGCTGCATTTTCGATGGAGGCGAACATGTTTCAGGCCCGTGTACTTAGATTTAGTTGCGCGTTGATGAACCCCAGGTGGTCGAAATTTCCGGAGCCCTCCACCACGGATGTCCCTTATAATCACATCGTGGTTTTGGGAATTTAAATGCCAGATAACATCAAAGTTATCATCGTCATGAACTGTTATGCGGCGTCATCTTCGCCCTCTTCATCATCACCTTCCTCTTCTGCTTTGCTTGCAGAACACATGCACCGATATCTCCGGCGTCGGGTGCAATTACTTTGATGGGTGAGAGTACGAGTACACAGAGAGAAAGAGAAAATGAACAGAATAAAAGAGCAAAAGAAACAAGATGAAAGAAAGAAAGAAAGGAAGAAATAAAGAAACTATTTCTTGGCGAAAAAAATTCCCTAGACGAGATTCGAACGTGCGCACCCACGATTCGAGTGAGAGCGTCTTGCCAATCGGTTTGGTGAAATGCCTATATTTTTTCCTCATGGCTAGGCATAGCTTATCGAAGACACTTATGGAAGAATGTAACGCAGAGACCACCATTTCTACAAGAACACACTTTATCGGAATGGATATTCACCTAATGGATATTTATGAGCGACTAGACATTACGGTGGACTGGTGGTATTCTATCTCCGATTTCACCTCACCACCTTTCGTTTTGTGCAAACTCTGGCTCTTCTACTGCACTTTATTAGAGCCGTCGGGAGTTTCCATTGTAGCGCTTGAGCGCTTATTGCGCTATGTCATTGTACTTTTATTTCATTCTCTCTGTGCCATCTTAATGTGCATTCTAATACTCACTTTGTTGATTACCATGAAAAAAATAATCTGTCAAGGTATGCTTGAGTAGAGCGTATTCTTTATTGTAGTACAGCAATTTTGTGGGAAAGGAAGGTGGTGGTGAGAAGGAGAGATGTGAGGGCTAGGGGGAGGCAAAGAAGTACGGGAGATTTAGTGGAGAGGGGGTAGATAGAAACAAACAGAAACAGAGAAATAGATAGAAGGAGAAGAGACAGAGAAAATAATGGCAGAAACCCGTGTACAGAGAGACAAGCGAGGGAGACATATCAGAAAGGAGAGAGAGAGAACAACTTCATGAAATGCCTGCAGAGATGCTGAGGCCCTCCACGCAGGGAGGACGAGCTTTCATCGCGAAGCGGCCATTACGTCAGTCTCGAGCGTTGTGCTCTTCGAGGCCTTGCTCCCGAGCTACTCCCGCGGGTGCGAGAGGGCCGCGGCAAGAAAGATGAAAAAAAGATAGAAGCTGAGAGACCAGCTACATTAAAATACCGACAACGAAATAGACAAAGAGAGAAGAAGTTAGGAAGTAAGAGATAAACACAGAAAAATATAGAAGGAGACAGACCAACTACAGAAAGATAGAGACCGAAATGAATAAGAAACGGAAGAACTAGAGAAAAGATAGAAAGTGAGAGATAGACTACATGAAGATAGATATACAAACGTAGACATAGCAAGAAACAGAAAGAGACAAAGGAGAAAGAAAAGAGAAGAAAGAGGGACAAAGAAAGGAGACGGAGACGATTAGGGAGAGAGCATATATATAAATCAGCATACACACAAAATAAAATAAGTAAGGTGGTCCAGCACCGCACTCCCCACAGGCTTGATACCAATAGTGGTACCAAGCCTGTTACCATTGTACCAATAGAACAGCATAGCAAGTACTGTTTGCCTTCTGGCGTAGAAAATTGGCATCTTCATAACCCAGCACGCGGTGTCATCGGTATCTTCCTCACCTTCGTGTTGTCTTAAGAGCGGATATGTTTAGGCTTCTTTAGGCATTGTGTTGTGCCGGATAGTGCCGATAGTAATTATCATCATGAACGGCTATGCGCTCGCTTCGTCCGTTTGAACTTCTGCTTCGCTCCCACATCACGTGCGCCGATTTGTCGTCGACATCTTATCCTTCACTACGAAAACACGTGTACAACTTTCCCCAGCATGGCTTCTAATAACCCTGAATGAAACCGAGAGACAGGAACAAATAAGTAATGAAAGAAAAAGTCTTGCCAAAAAAATTATACATAATCTCCCCCTACGGGCAATCGAAGGTGGGATGCGAAAGCATCGGCGGGGGTGCGCATCGAGTTTCCGTTTCTTTTATGTGACTTATGAAACAGTGGTTGTCGAGGCGTTTGAGTTACCGCTTGCCGACGCTGACGTTTACAACTGGCTTCCCGAGTCTTCCTCTGCTCCGCGGCGGTGGCGCTGCCGCTGCAACTAGCGCCGACGTTGTTCATGGCGTTTCGCACACCGTTGTACAAAAGAGAATGACGGAAGCACAGCGAGTGCGCGCTTTCGCAGCCTCGCAGCTTCGAGATTCGCTCGCTGGCGTTGCCATTTACGTTCAATTTCGCGAGCGTCCATAGCAGCGTTGAGAAGGAGAGTGCAACGGGAGTGAGCGCGCGCCGCTTTATATAGGAGCGCACAGCTGTGGCGGAACGAGAGAAACGGGAGAGGAGAAACGAAGCGGAGGCAGCGCTCACGCCACCTCCTCGCGCTCACGCGAGGAGAAGGGGGAATAGTTGGCACATGCGCAGAATGGGTGCGGACGCCGCGGAAAAAACACTGCCCCTAAATAGTGCTGGTGAAACAGCGGGATCCGAAAGCGAGCGTCCTAACTACTCGGGTATCCAGACACGCTAGCAGAGCATAGCACAGACTTGTATAGTACAGTATTGCAAGGTGGCCGGAAAACAGAATTGAAGGTGAGGAGGAGAGATGTGAGGGGGAGGAGAGAAAGGAGAGTGTAAGGCACAGCATAGAGAGAAAGAGAAAAAAGGGATAAAAGACAGAAAGAGAAAGTGAGATTGAGACAGATTTTAGCACATGGTCGTAACGTTGACGAAGGCAGCACTCAGCGTTTTCAAGATGAAACTCTTCAGTAGGGCGAACCCGTGCCCGGGAAATGAAAACCAAAACTACAGTAACACACACTGTACACTGACAGCGGCGAACAGAGCGTCGGCCGCCGATAATTTGATGTACGGATAGGCGCGCCAGCATTTATGCATGTGGCATAGAACGCTCGAGTCTCGCCGGTGCAGGCTATATAAAGAGAGGCGGTATAACGTGGCAGCATGAAGAGAGAGAAAGAAATAAGACCAAGAAGGAGAAAGTAAGCGCGACAACACAACGAAGTACACAGAGACAGTAAGGAAAATATAGAGATATACAGAGACAAAAATGACAAAATAAACACAGAGGTGGGAAGAAGAAACACAAGAAGAAGAAAGAAATAGAAAAATAAGGTGAAACAAATAAGGTGGTCCAGCTCTGCATTCCCCGCATGCCTGGTACTAATAGTGCGAAACATCACGTAATAATTAGGCACGTCGTGTAGTGCCACGTAGACACGCAGCCACGGTGGTCTAGTCGTCATGGCGCTCGACTGCTGAACCGAAGGTCGCGGGATCAAATCTCGGCCACGGCGGCTGCATTTTCGATGGAAGCGAGAATATTTGAGGCCCGTGTACTTAGATTCAGGTGCATGTTAATGAACCCCAGGTGGTCGTAATATCCGGAGCCCTCCACTACGGCGTCTCTCATAATCATATAGTGGTTTTGGCGCGTTAAACCCCAGATATTATTATTATTGTACTCACAACACAAAAAATATTGTGCTTAGCTTTCCTGATTGTATAGGATTAGGTTGATTATCATGCTTACTGCTGCTCCAATGAGACACACATGGTATACATATTATGTGGCACATGTATATGTATTTTGCCAGGCAAATACTTCGGGATATGATGAATAAAGCTTCTCCGCTCTTCTGCGCCATTAAGCAGCATTTGCGCTCTCCTTCTCTATGGCTAAACCACACTGGCAAACGCCAGTCAGAGGCGCTATCAAACGGCTCCAGCGCAGTGTCAGACAGCGACAGCACAGCGAAGGCGAATAGCTGCGCGCGCGCCGGCGCCAGTACGTCTACCTCGGCTACGACGTCACTCCTCTGGAAAGCGCAGACCGACGGCAGCGAGTCGAGCGCGGCAGCGGCGGAGTGCGCGGGAGGTGCTGGCTCCATATGCGCCGGCTGTGTGACATCCCTGATCCTCACGCATGCGCAGCACGGCCGTTGAGGAGCCACGCGAAACTGGCTCGGCTAGGCCAGTGTAGTTAACGCTACAAAATCCCGCAACATCTTGCCACATCACTAAAAATACCGTAACATTTTCTCATGTCCCTAAAAGGTAGCACGTCGCGTAATAACTAGTCACTAGACATGTCCGCGCCAAAAACCACGTAACAGCTGCTCAAGTGACATGTTCCCACGAAAAACCACTGAACTGCTAGTAACGTAAATAAAATCACAACACCTAACATCTAGTCAAGTGTGATGTCTAGCCAGGTATAGCCATGTCAAGGCATACTTAGTACTATTAGCAAAAGCTTAACCGTTCAGCAAAAGCTAGCAATAGAAGCAAAACTTAGGTAGGTCGAACACTAGCTACGGTGATCGTTCCAGCTTTGCGCCATTAGTGCAAGCTGCGCATGTTTTTTTTTTCCACTTCTGCATCAAGCCCACCAGCTCTGCTGTGACCGAGCCTTGGGCGACATTGCGCACTGCAGTAATTTTTTTAACGTAGCCTATTGACAACCGCAAAAATGCAGCATATTGAGTGCGCGCTCTGCTACAATGAGTGTTCTATATGTGGTTTGTCTGCTTTAATATCATCATCAATGTGCTCGAAAAACAAGGGGAAGAAGACATCTGTTTTTGGTGAGCGCGCCCTCATTGTGATGCACTTGGCTATGCTATATATTGTTTTGCCTACGTTGTATCATCATCAAGGCAATCGAAGAACAACGGCAAGACTTTCTCTTTGGTGTGAGAGCGCGCTCAGATGGCAACGCTTCGCCTGCGTTACGCCAATCTACGACGAGTTCATACAATCACGGCCTACGACAGCCCGGCGGCCTTAAGTGCTCCGCAGTTAGCAAATTTTCAAGCACTTCTTATAAGCTGGCCATCTCAATATTCGTTAAATTGGAAGAGTTAAAAACTTCATCATTATCGGTGTTTGGGCCTTCAACGAAGTGATATCTGAATTATTGGTACTGTTTTCCCAAATATTATTTGCATGTGGTAATATGTGTTCCTCGATGGCTTTGGTCAGTCCAACGATGAACGTTTGTCTCTGCGTTGTAATATTTCCATTATCGGGATTGCTACGTCTTTCATGCATGCAAAAGGAGGTTGTCAAAGCCACATAGAAGCTGTCGCATTCACAACACGTTGCGCAAGAATTGTATAATACGGCTCTGCGTAAGAGTGCACATGATCTGTATGTGACCTCACTGCATTGTAAATAATTTTGCAGGACGCCTCCAAAGCAAATTGTAGCTCGATCCAGCTTAGAATATTGAGCGATTCACACAGCTATAACTAAAGGATGGCTTAGGCAGAAAGTTCACGAATCGATGCCAGGGTAAGCATTCCTCCGATAAAAGAAATGTGTTTCGAAATGGTGAAAAAATTTGCTTACGTTTCCCTGATATCGCTGCCCAAAAGAGTCAACGTACACGATGAATCTCAGGTGCTCACATACACATCGCAGAATGGATTGCAACATCAAGAATGAATTCTCAAACATTGTTTGCCGTCTGAACCTACATGTGCGCACTGGATAGTTTTCTTTCCTTGGAATGTGCTTTTCATCTGAATGCGTATGTCGGCAATGCACTAGGCACTTTATTCTTAGAATAGACTGAGATCATTTGTTGGCTAACTTTTCTACTGACGTGGATATTGACGGAGGCAAACATTGACATGGATATCTCTACGCAGTTCTAGCTTGACAATTCGAAGCGTCGACATGCCGGATGATCTCTGACGTGCTACATTCATTTATTCCCTTACTTGGTTTAGCGCTGGCTTCTAAGGATGATATTCATCTGCTTATAGCGCGCTGCTCTTAGGCGCCTACAGACAACACCAAACTCCATACCTGCGCCATTAAATATAGAAAGAGGCCATCTGGTAAAAAATAAAACAACCAAGCAGTCATTTGTAATGGTGATCATCCTAGATTAAAGAGGGTTTTTTTATCAGTACAAATTGAAGGTTTACAAATACCAAATGTTCGTAAAGTACTGCCCCAACGAGCTAAGAAACGAATATTCTTGCCGATTCTGAACGCCAGAGCACATACCTTTTCAACACCAACATGATAACCATATATAGCTTATGGCACCCATACATAAGTTCATAACTGTGAAAAGCTTACTCGGCGTCGTTATATGCTGAAGCGCCATCAAGATTCGAGGAGAGAATGCTTGTGGATCGTGTAAACAAATATAAGCATCCTTCCCAAAGTCGGTGCTCTTCATAAGCATACTCACGCAACAGTATCCGAACACTTCTAATTATTCAAACAAGGTTTAACCTCTCAACAACAGATTCCTAGGTATTGTAAATTTCCCGGATATCGATATCTCATTGCGTCACGATCTTAGCAAAAAAGCGGTGCCTCGCTAACAGGGAAATCCTGAAAGCCTTCAATGCGCAAAAATTTTGATTTCGTCGTCTTTCGATTTTCGCCTTTGTTCCTCATTGATTTCTATCCTCCCAAGAAAATTGATGTTTGTTACCGCACTACTTGCAGTTACACTTTTTTATTTGCTACATAAGCTTGCCCTTACGGCATAATATTGTTTGTATATTTGTATTAAATGTGCGCCGTTAGGCCGGTGTTGTGTATGCAGTGAAGGAGTGTCACTGCAAGGGTTTTGTGAACACATTCCCCAAGACCTTGCCGTGACACTCCTTCATGTACACCAAGACCACTAGGATATGACCCATAATTTAATCATGTCGTTCATAACGTCTCTTTGGACTTTCCTGGTATAATATTCACGATAAAATGATCCTTTCATTACACGTGGCGCACCGCTCGGTCCGTGGGTGCGCGTATGCGCCACACGTGGTCGGAGGAAATTGTCTCACGACGTACGTGATTAGTCTATCCCGTCATAAATGCGAATCATTTATTAGCGAACCAAAGGCATTTTGGGCGTTTTTATCTAAGTATCTAACTATGTCGCTATCTAGTCGCCAACGTCTGGGTGCACTCGTCATCGGCTCCTTAATATGGCTTAGACCAAAATCGGTATGGGAGGGCAAAAGCTCCTGAAGAATATGACCGTCTGGTCAACACGTCAATAACGTGTAGACCTTAGTGCAAACTGCCAGCATTTATTTGAGCAAGAAAGACTGTCTTTCTCTTTTTCTTCATTCTCTTTTTTTCTCCATCTCTGTTTACTCGCTCTCTCGACCATGTAGCAGTGAAGCAGAAGATTAGGAGGCGGGCGATGAAAAAGGATAAAGGTGGCCACACCGATTAACGATGACAATAATTTTCTATCTACGGCACACGGCCAACGTCGCCATTAACAGCTCTGCTGTCATAATGGAGAAACCACAGCCATGTATAGTGCAGTGTAGCAAGTACAGTGTGCCCTGTGGCGTAGAAGTATGGTGACTTCATATACTCAGCACGCGCTGCCTGCAGTGTCTTCCTCCACCTTCGTCTTATCTTAAGAGCGGAGCTCTTTAGGCATTTTGTGGCGCCGGATAGTGCGACCAACAATCATCATCATCATGAACCGGTATGCACTCGCTCCGTACTTTTCCCTCTCCCTCGCTCCCACACACGTGCGCCGAGTTGACCTCTACATCATCTGCTACGCTACGCAAACACGTGCGCCAATTGCTCCAGCGTGGCCTCTAGTAACCATGATAGGTGAGAGGAAGGAACGAGTGCAGACGGAGAGACAGAAAGAAAGCGAGAGACGGGAACAAATAAATGAAGAACGAGAAAGTCTTGGCGAAAAAAATATTCTGGTGAAGTGGCGGGATCTCAAGGCGAGCGTCCTAGCCACTCGGGTATCAAGACACGCTAGACGAGCATAGCATAGACTTGTTTAGTACAGTGTATCGAGGTGGCGGGATAACAGAATTGAAGGTGAGGAGGAGAGATGTGAGGGGGTGAGAAAGGAGGAAGAAGAGTAAGGCACAGCATAGAGAGAAAGACAAAAGGAGAGACAGAGAGAAAGGAATATAAAAAACAGAAGAAGAAAGTGAGATTGAGACAGATATGCCACGTGGTTGCAGCATAGAGAAAAAGAGAAAGAGAGAAACAGAGGGAAAGAAAGGGATAAAACACAGAAAGAGAAAATGAGATTGACAGATATTGCCACGTGGTCGTGACGTTGACGAAGGCAGCAGCCGGCGTTTTCAAGATGAAACTCTTCAGTTCAGTAGGGCGAACCTGTGCCCGGGAAATGAAAATCCGTTTACAGCAATACACAGTGCACACTGATAGCGGCGAACAGAGCGTCGGCCGCCGATAATCTGATGTGCGGCTAGTCGCACCGACATTTATGCATGTCGCATAGAACGCTCGAGTCTTATCGCTGGAGGTTATATAAAGAGGCAGTATAACATGACAGTATAATGAGAGAGAAAGAAAGAAGAGCAAGAAGGAGAAACAAAGAGCTATAAGACAATAAAATACACAGAGACAGTAAGAAAAAGATAGAATATACATGGACAAAAAATGACATAGAATAACGGAGAGATGGAAGAAGAAACAGAGAGAGGAAGACAGAAATAGAAAAATAAAGATAAACAAGCAAGGTCAACCAGCTCTGCATTCCCCGCAGGCTTGGTACCAATAGTTCGGAGTGTCACGTAATAACTAGTCACGTGACCAAAATCACGTAACATCTTGCCACATGACTAAAAATCTCGCAACGTTCGGTCACGCGCGTAACAGGTGCCACGTCGCGTAATAGCTAGTCACGAGACATGTCCGCGCCATAAACCACGTAACAGCTCCTCAAGTTACCTGTTCCCATCAAAAACTGCGAAACTGCCAGTCACGTGACTAAAATCACAACAACACGTAACAGGCAGTCACGTTACATGTCTAGCCAAGTCTAGCCATGTCTAGGCATTCTTAGTACTATTAGCAAAAAACTTAGCCTTTCAGCAAAAGCTTGGCAATATTAGGAAAACTTAGGTAGGTCGAGCACTAGCTCCAAGGATGATCCTAGCTTTGCGCTGTTAGTACAAGCTGGCTGCACATTTTTTCCTTTCCTCCTTCCAGCCCAGCAGCTCTGCTGTGACCGAGCCTTGGGCGATATTGCGCAAGCTGCCTATTTTTTTACCATAGCCTGTTGAGCAACTGCAGAAACTGCAGCATATTGAGTGCGCGCTCAATATGCTACAGTGGGTTTTGCTGTATGTGGTTTTGCCTGTTTTAACATAATCACCAAAGTGCTCGAAAAACAAGAAAGTTTGAAAGTTTATTTAACATAACACATGTATTGGTTACAAAAAAACACTTTTGGAACCCAACAAATTGTTAAAAGGTCCCTTTAGCAAGAATAGATCTCTTTGGCACGAGTGCCCTCCATATGATGCACTTCGCTATGCTTTATGTTGTTTCTTCTGCGTTATATCATCAGCAAAGCACTCGAAGAACAACAGGAAGACTTCTCTTTGGCGTAAGCACCGCTCACATCTATACGCCTTGCCTGTGTTACGCCCCTACGACGAGAGCATGCAATCACAGTCTACGATAGCCCGGCGTCCTCAAGTGCTCCGCAGTTAACACATTTTTAAGCAGTTCTTACAAGCTCGCCATATCAATATTCGTTAAATCGGAAGAGTCAGAAATTTCGTCATTCTCGGTTGCTTAAGCCTTCAACGAAGTGATAACTGAATTATTGGTACTCTTTTCCCAAACATTATTTGCGTGTGGTAATGTATGTTCCTCAATGCCTTCTACTCATTCCATCAATGAACGTTTGTCTGCGCATTGTAATGCTTCAACTGTCGGGATGGCTATGTCTTTCATGCATGACGAAGGAGGTTTTCGAAGCCATATTGAAGCTCTCGCATTCACAACACGTGGCGTAATGAATTTTGATAGCACGGCACTGCGTAAGAGTGCCGATGATCTGCATGCCGCCTCACTGTATCGTAAATAATTTTGCAGGATGCCTTCAAAGCAAATTGTAGCTCGATCAAACTTAGAAAATTGAGCAATTCACACAGCTCTGACTAAAGGGTGGCTGAGGCAGAAAGTTCCCGAATCGATGCCGGGATAAGGAGTGCTTTTGCAATGGCTTGCAAATTAAGAATCAATGCTCGAGCACTGTTTACCACCTGAACCCACTTGTGCGCACTGGATAGTTTTCATTCTTTGGAATATGCCATTCCTCTGAATGCGTATGTCGACAATGCGCTAGACACTTTATACTTAGAAAAGAATGTGGTCATTGTTTGGCTAACTTTCACACTGACGCGGATACTGACGGGGATACTGACGAAGTTCTAGCTTGACATTTCGGAGCACCGACATGCCGGATGATCTCTGACGTGCTCCTTTCATTTATTTGCGTTACTTGTTTTAGCGCTGGCTTCGAAAAAGTGATATTCATCTGCCTATAGCGCGCGCCTGTAAGGCGCCTACAGAGAAATACAAAACTCCAACACTGCGTCATTAAATATACAAAGAGGCCATCTGTTAAAAAATACCACAACCAACCAGTCATTGCTAATGGTCATCATTGCAGGTTAAAGAGAGAGTTCTTTTTACCGGTAGAAGTTCAATGTTTACAAATACCAAATATGCGTAAAGTACTGCCCCAACGAGCTAAAATCAACGAACAATCTTGCCAAGTTCCAAAGGACAGAGCAAAAATCTTTTCAACACCGATATGATAAACATATAGTAGCTGATGGCACCCATAAGTAAGTTCGCAACACGGAAAAGCTTCCTTGGCTTCCGTTATATGCTGAAGTGCCATCAGGATTCGAGGAGAGAACGCTTGTGATTCATGTAAACTAATATAGGCATTCTTCCCAAAGTAGACGCTCTTCATAAACGAACTGACGCAACAGTATCCGCACACTTATAATTACTCAAACAAGGTTTAACATCGCAACATCCGTTTCCTAGATACTATAAATTTCCCCGGATATTGATATGTCATTGCGTCATGATCTTAACAAAATAGCGGTGCCACGCTAACAGGCAACCATGAAAGCCTTCAATGAGCAAAAATTATGACTTCATCGTGTTTGGATTTTCGCTTTTGTCCCTTGTATTGATTTCTATCCTCCTAGCATAATTGATGTTTGTTACCGCACTACTTGCAGTGACACCCCTTCATGTATCCTAAGACCACGAGGATGTAATTCCATAATTTAATCATGTCGTTTTCAATGTCTCTTTTTACTTTCCTGGGATAATATACACTATAAAGATGGTCCTTCTATTACACGTGACGCACAGCTCAGTGTGTGGTGTGCACGTATGCGCCACACGTGATCGGAGGAAATTGTCTCACGACTTACATGACTAGTCTATCCCGTCATTAAATGCGAAGCATTTATTAGCGAGCCAAAGGCATTTTGGGCGTTTCTATCTAAGTATCCTATGTCGCTATCTAGTCGCCCACGTCGGGGTCCTCTCGTCATCACCTCCTTAATATGGCATAGACCAATATGGGTATGGGAGGGCAAAAGGGTCTGACGAATACGACCGTCTGGTCAACACGTCAATAACGTGAAAATCCTTCGCCGTGCGAAGCTTTACGCGCCTTTGTGCTAACTGCCATCATTTATTTCAGCAAGAAATACTGTCTTTCTCTTTTTTCTTCATTCTCTTTATATCTCTCTCTTCTATCTCTGTTCACTCGCTCTCTCGACCGTGAAGCAGCGAAGCAGAAGACGAAGAGGAGGGCGATGAAAAAGGGTAAAGGTGACACGCACCGATTAACGATGATAATAATTGTCTATTTGCGACACATGGTCAACGTCGACCATTAACAGCACTGCTGTCATAATGGAGAAACCATAGCCATGTGAAGGGCAGTATAACAAGTACAGTTTGCCCTGTGGCGTAAAGAACGGTTTTGTTGTTTGTTTGCCCTAAGGATACTGGCTCATACCCACGAGGGGGATTGGCCGACTTCATAACCCAGCTCGCACTGTCTTCGGTATCTTCCTCACTTTTGTCTTCTCTTAAGAGCGGAGCTCTTTAGGCATTTTGTGGCGCCGGATTGTGCGAACAGTAATTATCATCATCATGAACCGGTATGCTCTCGCTTCTTCTTTTCCACTTCTGCCTCGCTCCCACAAGACGTGCGCCGATTTGTCTTTACCTCATCTGCTTCGCTACGAAAACAATTTCTCCAGCGTGGCCTCTAATAACCCTGGTGGGTGAGAGGAAGGAACGGGTACAGACAGAGAGACAGAAAGAAAGCGAGAGACAGGAAGAAATAAATGAAGAACGAGAAAGGCTTGGCGAAAAAAATTCCGCTGAAGCGGCGGGATCTCAAGGCCAGCGTCCTAGCCACTCGGGTATCAAGACACGCTAGACGAGCATAGCATAGACGTGTATAGTACAGTATAGTGAGGTGGCTGGAAAAAAGAATTGAAGATGAGGAGAGATATGTGGGGGGAGGAGAGAAAGGAGGAAAGAGAGAGTAAGGCACAGCACAGAGAGAAAGAGAAGGGTAGAAAGAGAGAGATAGGAATATAAAAAAAACAGAAAAAGAAAGTGAGATTGAGACAGATGTTGCTACGTGGTCGTGACGTTGATGAAGGCATCAGTTGGCGTTTTCAAGGTGAATGTCTTCAGTAATGCGAACCTGTGCCCGGGAGATCAAAACCCAAACTACAGCAACACACACTGTACACTGATAGCGGCGAATAGAACGTCAGCCGCCGATATTCTGATCTGCGGGGTAAGGCGCGACGGTATTTATACATGTGGCATAGAATGTTCGAGTCTTATCGCTGGAGGCTGCCCTAGTTTCAGAACCAACTCAAGTGTTCGCGCTTGCGAGCTCAGGACCTAACAGAAGATTCAAAATTATATGGAAGCTTCCCAGACACTCGGGCGTGGTTTGCAAAAGGCAGTGGCTATACCTGTAACGGATCAGTTACATGGAAATACAAAAACGAGAGTACGTTGCAGTAAAAAGAAAGAGATAGAAAGAAAAGAAGTTATAAATAGAGAGAGTGACAGAGAAAGAAGGGCAAGAAAAAGAAAGAGCGAGAAGACAACGAAGTACACAGAGACAGTAAGAAAAAAATAGCGACAAAAATCACATATAATGGACAGAGAGATGGAAGAAGAAGAAACAAAGAAGGGAAGAAAGAAATAAAAAATTAAAAAGAAACAAGTGAGGTCGTAAAGGTCTGCATTGCTCGCAGGCTTTTTACCAATATTTCGAAGCATACCGTAATAACTATTAACGTGACCAAAATCACGTAACATCTTCCCACGTGACTAAAATCCCGTAACATTTTGTCACGCCCGTAGAAGGTAGCACGTCCCCTAATAGCTAGTCACGAGACATTTCCGCGCCATAAACCACGTAACAGCTGCTCAAGTGACGTGTTCCCACCCAAAACCATGTAAAGCTAGTGACGAGACTAAAATCACAACATCACGTAACAGGTTTGTCACCTGACATGTCTAGCGAAGTCTAGCCAAATGTAGGTATACTTAGAACTATTAGCAAAAAGATAGCCTTTCAGCAAACGCTTGGCAATAATAGCAAAACTTAGATAGTTCGAGCACTAGCTCCGGTGAAGCTTCCAGCCTTGCGCCATTAGTGCAAGCTGCGCATTTTAGGAGCTGGCTTGCCAGGTACTTAACTGGGGCAATGTCCCGCGTCGTAAGCGTAACCTTTGTTCCATAGGCGACCGCTACAGACGCAGCTCGCGCGAAAGAGAAGTCTTCTTCATCTTCTTCTTCGAGCGCCTTGGTGATGATAACGCAGGTAAAACCACATATTCGCCTTTTCGGTCGGTTTCAAGATTGCCATAGCCGCAGCAGGTGTTGCACCCAAGGAACTTCCGGTCACTTCAATTATCACTCTCTAACACCGAAGCAGAAAGCATGCTTTTGAAGTTGTGCCAGAGTAAGGAAAGACTCTTTTTCCGCTTTCAGGTAAAAGAAGGCGCTGAAAGTGAAGGACTAACTCTTATAATGTTGTGTGTGCAGCTCAGTAAAATATTTTATAAAATATTTGGCCAGACACAGGGAGAAAAGTGTTGAAATGTGCCGGTTACTCGCTAAGGCTTTTGTTCCTCGCCAACGCTACTCGGCTACTCCGGCGCACAAAACAGGAAGTTGTCCAGCAGCTTTGTTTGTAAACAGCGAAATGGTCTATAGCATAGTCAATCGTAGTATGTGCACGCTCGCGCGAAAGAAAAGTCTTCATCCTCTTCTTCTTCGAGCGCCCTGATGATGACATTAACGCAGGCAAAACAACACTTCCTCGATTTCCTCGACCACACGTTCGGCCACAGCTGCAAGGCCTGTGACCGCGTGTGGTTCGACAACCACCTGACCACAATCGCTACTATAAAAACGTGTGACGTGATTATGTGACATAAGAGAAAGTGTATGGAACATTCACATTTACCCCATTATCTCCGAGCCAGTTCCTCAAACATCATTCACTTTGTGGATATAGCGTGATTTTTTTTCCTCTTCTGCCTCAAGCCCACCAGCTCTTCTGTGACCGAGCATTTGGCAACATTGCGCAAGCTGCAGTAATTTTTTTTGAGCGTAGCCTATTGAGCAACTGCGGAAACTGCACCATATTGAGTGCGCGCTCAATATGCTACAGTGGTCTTTGCGATATGTGGTTCTGCCTGCTTTAATATCATCATCAAATTCCTCGAAAAACAGGGTAGAAGGCATGTCTTTTGCGCTAGCGCGGACTCAATATGATGCACTTGGTTAGGCTATATGTTCTTTTGCCTGCGTTTATATGATCATCAAGGCACTCGAAGAACAACAGGAAGACTTCTCTTTGGCGTCAGCGTGCGCACAAATGAATATCCTTGCCTGCGTTACGCCAATCTACGACGAGAACATACAATCATAGCCTACGACAGCCCGGCGGCATTAAGTGCTCCGCAGTTAACACATATTTAAGCTGTTCTTACAAGCTCGCCATGTCAATATTCGTTAAATCGGAAGAGTCAGAAACTTCATCATTCTCGGTTGCCTGAGCCTTCAACGAAGTAATAACTGAATTATTGGTACTCTTTTCCGAAACATTATTCGCATGTGGTAATGCATGTTCCTCAATGGCTTCTAGTCATTCCCTCAATGAACGTTGTTTGCGCATTGTAATACTTCAATTATCGGAATGGCTACGTCTTTCATGCATGTCGAAGGAGGTGGCCAAAGCCACATTGAAGTTGTCGCATTCACAACACGTGGCAAAAATGAATTTTGATAGTACGGCACTGCGTAAGAGTGCCCATGACCTGTATGTCACCTCACTGTATCGTAAATAATTTTGCAGGACGCCTTCAAAGTAAGTTGTAGCTGGATCAAACTTGAAAATTTGAGCCATTCACACAGCTCTAACTGAAGTGTGGCTGAGGCAGAAAGTTCACGAATCGATGCCGGGGTCAGCAGTCCTCCGACAAAAAGAACTGTATTTCGAAACAACGAAACCATTTCATTTACACTTCCTTGAATATCGTTGCCCACATAGAGTCAACGTACATGATCAATCTCACGTGCTCACATACAAATAGCAGAGTGGATTGCAACATTAAGAATTAATTCTTGAGCACTGTTTACCATCTGCACCCACATAGTCGCACCAGATAATTTTCTTTCCTCGGAATGTGCTTTTCATCTGAAAGCGTATGTCGGCCATGCACTAGGCCCTTTATTCTTAGAATAGACTGAGATCATTTGTTGGCCAGCTTTTCTACTGACGTGGACATTGACGGAGGCAAACATTGACATGGATATTCTACGCAGTTGTAGCTTGACAATTCGGAGCGTCGACATGCCGGATGATCTCTGACGTGCTACATTCATTTATTCCCTTACTTGGTTTAGCGCTGGCTTCTAAGGAGTGATATCCATCTGCTTATAGCGCGCTGCTCTTAGGCGCCTACAGACAAAAACCAAACTCCATACCTTCGCCATTAAATATAGAAAGAGGCCATCTGGTAAAAAGATACAACAACCAAGGAGTCATTTGCAATGGTGATCATCCCAGGTTAAAGTGGGATTTTTTATCAGTACAAATTCAAGGTTTAGAAATACCAAATGGTCGTAAAGTTCTGCCCCAACGAGCTAAAACCAACAAATAATCTTGCTGAGTTCCGAAGGCCAGAGCGCAAACCTGTTCAACACCAACATGATTAACATATAATAGCTGATGGCACCCGTAGATAAGTTCAGAGCTCTGAAAAGCTTACTCGGCGTCCGTTACATGCTGAAGCGCCATGAGGATTTGGTCGTGATCGCGGTGACGTGGGATCCATGTGTAGCGAAGTATAGTAGAGCTGTTGGAAATCGTGAATGCCCCGGTCATGTCTTCTGTTGATATAGCTGGCGACATGTCCAAACCTGGCTCGCGTGGTGAGGTATACGCCGTCGAGGCTGGTATATGCCTGGATAGTGCTAGACGACCAACATCAGTTGATGGCGCTTGTCGTTTCGTATACTGTCTTGCCGTATGTCGTCTACGTAGCCTAGTCTAAAAAGCGGCTGTCAGTCAATCTGGCATCGTCCTCTGTCAGCATGAGGCCATTACCCAGCCTCGTAATAAATGAAGATGACACTGCGTCGTTCTGGCGGACTAAGTGCTCTTTACGGTGCGATGATGTAAATATCACGTAACTTTCGTTCGTGTATTCTTCCGGGGTCGAGCAATGCTTCAATATTGCTTGCTGAATCATATGAATACAAATGTAGTGTTTATTAGACTGCTATAAAAGCGGAGCCAACACTGAAACCACAGACGTCAATCTAATATGACGCCTCTATTGTAGTGCACATCGTAGGAGAATCATTTAGTGTTTACAGCTTTTTTTGCAAAATTACATAGCCAGCACCACAACTCCAGTTGACGTTGCACCGACATTACGCCTGCGTAGGCTGTTTTTTCAAACCAGTTTATAGACCTGGCGTGACTCTGTGGTAGAATACCTGATTGTCACGCAAATGCTTGGGTTCAATTCCTACTGGTATCCCAGTTTTTATTCTTTCAATTCGTCGGGTCAGCGCTGCCGATGTCGGTTTTTCTTAACGCTCTCGCATTTAAATTACCAATGTCTGTTCTCGCCGTTCCTGGGTAGATATAAGCTCTCAACCACCTGTGCCGCATATCCGTACATGGCGGCCCGTGGTAAACGGATATGTGCCACTCGTATCTGGAGGAAACGGTTTGACGACGTACGCGGCAGGATTGCTACGTTATTCATTTCATGACCAGACAGTCATATTCGTCAAATACTCTTGCCCTCTCATGGCAGTTTTGGTCTACACCAAATTAAGGAAGTGATCATGAGAGCACCCACACGTAGGCGGCTAGATAGATAGATAGATAGATAGATAGATAGATAGATAGATAGATAGATAGATAGATAGATAGATAGATAGATAGATAGATAGATAGATAGATAGATAGATAGATAGATAGATAGATAGATAGATAGATAGATAGATAGATAGATAGATAGATGTGCAAAGGTTCGCCATGCAATGCTTCTCATTTAAAAGCCATAAAGCAGCAAGTCGTCGATCTGCTGCACAACTACATCATCCAGCCAGCTAGGAGTTATTGGTCTTAGTGACGAAAAAGGACGACAAGCTGCGGTTCTGCGTTGATTATGGCCATTTGAACAATATCACTGAGAAAAAGGTGTGCCCTCTCCCCGCACGCACGTCACGTTGGACGGGCTGTGCAATGCGAGCAATTTCTCGCCTATGGGCGCAGTACGACGGAGCCAAGTTGCAAACAGGGCGAAAGTGCAGAAAAAAAATTGGCCGCGTATCTGCGTGCTTCGCTGCAAATGTCGTGTAAAGACGATAGAAGAGGCGCTGTGTGAGATATGGACGCCATCTGGCAATACGTCGGGAAACATGAGTGCTGTGTTGCGTGCTGGTAGTCCCGGCGCAGCAGCAGGCGAAGACCGGCGGTGACCAACGCGACCGGCGGGGACGCCAGCCAGCCCGAAAAGCGGTTTGGCGCGAAGCGCTGAAGCAGAGAAACGTCCGCACTCAACGAGTACTCTCCACACACTCTTTTATTTACCCATCGCCTGGGTAAAACAGGAACGCCAGAGCGGCGCCCACAACCGGCAGCCTGAAGGCCGCCCACAACGCTGCTTTTTTCATTTTTAAATATTTTTTTTCACCTTCTTGGCCTTCTCAAAACTAAAGTTTTTCAACACCAACCCATGGCATTCGTACAGTGCAATACAGAACCGAAACCGAAACACAACCATGAGCTCGTGCGAAGGGCACGGAGGAAGGCAAATTTCAGCTCAGTCGCATTTTCACCTTTGTTGAAACAGCGCTCACTAGACGACGACGAAGTAAAAGAAGGCACAGGACAGGCAGCGCCTGTCCTGTGCCTTCTTTTACTTCATCGTCGTCTAGTGAGCGCTGTTTCAACAAAGATGAACGCATACCAACTCGCTCAAGCTTTCATTCTTATGCATTTTCAGCGCAGCTTGAGAAACTAGGGTCCTTAAAATTACGTATGTATGCATTTTCTATTAAAGGAACACGCCACCTAATACTTACCTAGTGATGTTGCACCTCAGATATGCATGATATTTACTTTTTGATCGACAGCGTTCACAAGTATGAACAGCCGTACCAGTTCAAGACGGCTGGCCCTTGGGCAAGTGGTTCAACTTTGGCCGAGTGGCTGAATCGAGGGACGTGCCGACAAACAGAAAGACAGACAGACAGACAGAAAGACAGACCAAAATTTCTGCGTTTAAGTTCCCCAAGAAAGACTATCGTCTTTAAAAAAGCATTTGCGTCGCCTGATCACGGCGGACGCGAAAGACGCGCGTGGCCAGATAACCAATGAACTAACCACATTTGTCAGCATATCTCATGCGCGAGGGCGTGCGACGGCTGCGGATTTCATTTTCTCGGTCGCTTGCTGAACTTCGGAATATAAGATACGAGCAAGACGCGCTGCCTGTTCGTTTAAACTGAGTTAATGCAGAGTGACGGTTCCCGCGAAAGAACAGATAAGGAGACGATGGGCCCAGCTGAGCGCGCTTCGTGGGCATGCGTTTATTCTCGCCCTGTTTGCAAATTGGCTCCGTCGTGCGGCGCTGACGCACAAAAAAGTCGGCGCTCGCGCACGATAGTGAAAGATTTGGCCGCTGGTACCTACACACTGGCGGAAAGCAGGCCGCGGCGGCGTCCGGCCCGACGGAACCTCCGCACGACAAGCAGCGGCCCGCTGTCCACATTGCCGGCGCGAGAGTCACGAGACAAGGGCTTAGGGCAGGCATGTCGAGGCGCGCGCGCCCGCCGGCTCGCTGCCGGCTCGTGATTTCTCCCCGAAAAACGGAGGGGGGTGGCGCGGGTGAGAAGAACAATGTCTGGTTGCTTCGCATCTGAAACTCAACCAATGCGCATTCATCTTCTAGGCTTATGCATCGGTTGCTGGGGGCAGCAATGCCGAATACATACACAAAGTATATCTAACGATGTCTTGTTCTTACTTTCTGTTTGAACGTGCCATGCATATATGTATACCCAGCTGCTTGTGACAAAGCGAATATGTGTGCGTAGCTTTAAACATCAGTTACACATGTTTCCTCCACGTCTTCCCACACACCGAGTTATGTCTGTGAGTGAAGCCTGTTTTGTGATCCTCGTCAATCTATTTCTGGTATGAAGATGTGTTTATCTGTACTGATATAAATCGTGTGTGATATAACAATTCCTTTTCAACACAGTATGAAAAGCGAAATATTTTGTACCCTTATCTCGCAACTGAAGAGCCTGTGCTGCGCAGGCGGTGTAAGAGACATCGTTATTGTTGTGTCGCGCCGCGGCCGTACGGGACGCCGACGCCGCACGAAGAACAAAGGGCCGGGCGCCCGGAGAGCCGGGAAGGAGGAAAGAGCAGCAGCCGAGACCCAAGCGGAGCTGCTTTTAAATACGAAGCATTTCTTAGCGAACTGTGCGAGTTTGAGCGTATCTATCTATCTATCTATCTATCTATCTATCTATCTATCTATCTATCTATCTATCTATCTATCTATCTATCTATCTATCTATCTATCTATCTATCTATCTATCTAGCCGCCTACGACTTTGTGCTCTCCTGGCCGTTTCGTTTATCGGATGTATATCAAAATTGGTATGAAATAACATGACCGCATTACGAACATAAATGACAATTCATAACATGAAAATCATGACATGTATGTCATGAACAGCATGATTTACATTCCACGGCCTTGGGGCTCTCGCGGCCATTCCGTTAATTTCATATATACCAAAACTGGTATGACGTGACAAGAATTCATGGCGAACATAATGACAGGTCCTAACGTGCAAATCATGACACGCATGTCATGTGCGGCGTGATTTACATGACATGGTCTCGGGGCGCTCGCAGCCGTTTAAATGAAGGGATATATACGAAAACTGGTATCACGAGACATTTCGACATGACGAACATAACTGACACGTGGTAACATGAAAATTATGACACGCGTGTCATGCACGTCATGATTTACAGGCCACGCTCATGACGCACTCGCGGCCGTTTCGCTAGGTTGATACACATCGAAATTTGTATTGCGGCTGTGACTGTATGAAGAACATGAATAACAGGTGGTAACATGAAAACATGACATGCATGTCATGTATGTCATGATTTACATGCCAGGCTCATGGTGCATTCGCAGCCGTTTCGCGGCCTTGATATACACCAAAATTGGTATTGCACGACGCGACTGTATGGCGAACGTTAATTAGAGGTTGAAACATGAAAATCACGACATGCGTGTCATGTACGACATGATTTACATGGCACGCTCATGGTGCGCTCGCGGCCGTTTCGCTAGATTGATATGCACCCAAATTGGTACTGCGCGATGTGACTGTATCAAGAACATGAATAAAAGGTGGTAACATGAAAACCATGACATGCATGTCATGATTTACATGCCACGCTCATGGTGCATTCGCGGACGTTTCGCGGGCTTGATATACACCAAAATTGGTATTGCACGACGCGACTGTATGACAAACGTAATTTAGAGGTGGTAACACGAAAACCATGATATGCATGTCATGTATGTCATGATTTACTTGCCGCGCTCATGGCGCACTCGCGGCCGTTTCGCTGGCTTGATATACACCAAAATTGGTATTGCGCGACGCGACTGTACGATGAACGTAAATTAGAGCAGGTAACATGAAAATCATGACACGCGTGTCATGCACGACATAATTTACATGCCACGCTCATGACGCATTCGCGGCCGTTTAGCTAGGTTGATATACACCAAAAGTGGTATTGGGCGATGTGACTGTATGAAGAAAATGAATAAACGGTGGTAACATGAAAACCATGACATGCATGTCATGTATGGCATGATTTACATGCCACGCTCATGGTGGACTCGCTGCCATTCCGCTCGTTTGATATACACCAAAATTAGTATTGTGCGATGTGACTGTATGGCGAACATAAATGACAGGTCTTAACATGGGAATTATGTTAAGTATGTCATGTACGGTATAATTTACATGACACTGTTATGGTGCGCTTTCGGCCGTTTAGATAACTGGGTATATCAAAATTGGTATGGCATGACAGGAGTGCGTGATGAATATAAATGACCGGCCATGCAGTGTATATAGCAGAATATACGTTTCATTGGCATGGTATATACCACATTGTGCGTTCACGCGTGCATGGCAAACATGTGATATATGGTGAACTAGATGCCATGGCATGAATGATTTCATTTGGCTCAAAAATAAACAAAGCGATGTATGCAGCTCTTTGCTGGCTGCTTTGCATTACATCGATTCCCACAGTGCGTGGGATCTGCCGAATTTTTTTACGCAATGCACCGAAATATATACATCTGTGCAGCGCCCTCTAAGGGTGTCATTTCTGTATGCGAAAGCGAAACCGAACCCGACACCACACCACACCCCTTGTTTGAGGAAAGGCATGCGGGGTCGTACATTCTTATACAATTCTGAATGCAGATAACTTCACATCCTTATATACCTTTGAATGAAAAATACACACCAATCATCCCCCCCCGGATGATGAAGAGAATGTGATATCATCCTTGTACATTAGAAATAGGGACTACACCACATGAAGAGAATGAATTGAAGTTTAGACAAACACAGGCACATTGTTCACCCAATATGACCTTATGAAAATAAGAAAAAGCACAGAGTACAATGCACTTTTGACACTGAATAATGAATAACATTGAACATTGAATAATGAAGAATAATGAAAAATATCACGACACAAAGTCCTTAAACTTGAAAGGTTTTTTTCGCGATCGTGTAGATCGCCGAGGCACATGTTGTGCCGAAGCACTCTCTTGCGAAACAGAAAGTAGTGCATGTTAGGAACTTGAGCCTTCCGGCTCGCTGAAGCGCTGCTCAGGAACATCTGAGAGCGGGGAAGAATAATGAGAGTCCGAAGACTCGCTTAAGCGCCCTTCAGCGTTGGCTGAAGACGGAGAATGACAACGCGATGCATGGGAGCCTGACGGCTCTGAATCATGCCCATTATTGTTAAAAGAATTATCTGCATGGGGACTGGGCACGGCAGTCGAGCATTCGTAAGGTGCCTCTAAAGAGTCCGACGACTCTGAAGTGTGCTCGGGGCACGGAGGAACATTATGGGGGCTGGACACCACAGCCGAACGTTGACAGGGTGCCTGTAAGGGGCCCGATGGCTCTACTATGCATTCATTAGAAGTACTGTGGCTGGGCACCACAGCCGTACTTTGAATTGGTGCCGCTAAGGATCTCTGTGGCTCAACTAAAGGCATACGAGAAGAAAAAGAAGCATTTTGGCTGGGCACCGCAGCCGGACATTGAACTGGTGCCGCTAAGGAGCCCTGTGGCTCAAGTACACTGTCATTAGCAGGAAAGGAAGCATTGCCCTTGCAAGAACCGTCAGAACAAGTATGACAACAATGAGCATTTGCAAGATCGGTATGCATGTACCGTTGACTATAGAACACTTGAGTAGGAATGGAAAATGAACTGTTATGGACATTAGGCAGTGGCAATTCACGTTCACGAGCAGTGCGAAAAAATTCATCGCGACACATATTCACCTGGAAAACAGGAGCACTGCCTTTCTATGAACACACCCTTGCGATGACTCCATGAGCCTCTCGTTGACTCAGGACATGAGTCACTTGCTGAGGAGGCTGGCACGGGCGTCGGTGGAAACCGGTTGCCACTGCTGGCACGCCCTGTCGACGACCATGTTGAATCAATGTATCCTCTGCAGGACTGGAGTCTGGAGTGAAGGGGCGATGAGGCTCCCACAATGCCTTGGCGGGAAGTGCCGATGGCTAGACGATGGAACAGGAGAGCGTCTCACCCACGATGACTAGCTTGAGAGCTCGGATGGCGTCTAATCCCAACACTGAAGTGCCTTTGTCCGTAACGTAGAAAGGAACAGAGGCGTCGTTGCCGTTGTAGCAAACGGAAGCATTGAAGAACGCATAATTCACGGTGGCTTCTTCCGAATAGTTCTTCAGGATAATGTTGGATGGAAGAAGCCTTACGTTCGAGAAGCATCTTTGATAATCTTGCAGGCTCAGGAGTGAAACAGCAGCTCCGGTATCGACTAGCTCGCTGAGGGTGCAGCCGTTGATGCGTATGGGTAGGCGTAGAAGAGCAACTGCATTAATCGTCCCATCCACTTGTAGCACTGTTACAGTATTTGTTACGGTCGAAGTAGCCGGAGCACTCGCAGGCGAATCCCTTGATAAGCGGCATACTTTTGCGAAGTGTCCACGCTTCCCGCACCTCGAACAAGTACGGCTCCTCGCAGGGCAAGCGGCGGAGTCAGCCCAGTGCTGCGATGATCCGCAGCGGAAGCATGCTCCCACGCGAGCCGACGAAGACGCCGGAGCGGAGGCAGCAGCAGCACCCGACGGGAGAGGAGGTACCGTAGAGGTAGGGCAGCCGGCGCCATCTTGGGAGGAAGGCTGGGGAGGGAGACCGCCATTAGCGAGACGAGGAAGACGGTCGCCATGTTGACCGGCTTCCTCGCGAGGCCGACGCGACGAGCCGCCATGATGGCATGGCCTGGATGAAATGGCGTCGACTGGTAGTCTGCACAATTGTTGCAACGCGCGGTCGACGCGCTGTTCTTCCTTTGCCAGGTCAAGGGCCTTTTGGATGGTGAAATTCTTCCCCACCTTGAAGAATTGTCGTTTCAAGTGTGCGGACGTAATTCCGGCTATAATCTGGTCAAACGCCAGGATATCGGCGGACGCGCCGAATTCGCAGAGTCTTGCGAGCCGTCTAACTTCCTGGATGAATTGCATGGCGGACTCTTCCCGGGCCTTGTTGCAACGTTTTGAAAGTGACACGGAGGCACGCTGGATCGACCTGGCCATCGAAGATAGCGTCCAGTTGCTCGAGAGTACTCTTGTAGGCGTCTTGCGCGGTCTACGGAGTTGGCCGGTCGGTTTCCGGCTGCGGCTGGTCCTCGACGGCACGGAGGTAGCGGTTCAGCCCCTCGATCCCCAAGGCGTTTAAGAGGAGCGCCTTCTTGTGCTCCGGCGTGGCGTCCCGCGCAGCGGCGTCGATGTAGACCTGTAAAACTAGTGTGCCTCGATGCGTGCGCCCCCCTTAGGGTGTTGCCATTCTTTGAAGGGGCTGATGCCGCCACGACGCCATTTTTTGCCCCGCGTCTCGTGCCTCTCAGCGCAGCTGCCGTAGAGGGGTGAGACGCCGGTAAGAAGCCGTGGGCTAAAATATGGCAGCAGCGCCGCAGTAGACGCCGCAGATCTCCTCACCCTGGACAAAACGCGCAAGAAAACGCGCATCAAGGCACCCTATGTAAAACAGGACGCCACTGCCGCCATGAAACTGGTGGTTCGCCGGGGCACTGAAGAAACGGAGGAGGGGGAATAGCAGCCTGCATGCCGAAGCAGGAAAAGCCGGAAGCTACCGGAGCCAGGCAGACGCGAAGGAAAAGTGGTAGGCCTCGTGCAAGTCAGGAAGTAGCAGCAGGTGAAAAATACGGCATAGGTGGGAAAGTAGCCAGGGTGCTGAGGAGGGCAGTACAAGTAAAAAGTTCGGATGGCCACCTTGTTGCAGGATGCGCGCCGATTGCGCCACTCGTCGGCAGTTGTTGTGTCGCGCCGCGGCCGTACGGGACGCGGACGTCGCACGAAGAACAAAGGGCCGGGCGCCCGGAGCGCCGGCCGGGAAGGAGGAAAGAGCAGCAGCCGAGACCCAAGCGGAACTGTTTATTCACGCAATGCGCCGAAATATATACATCTGTACAGCGCCCTCTAAGGGCGGCATTTCTGTATGCGAAAGGAAACCGAACCCGACACCACAGTTATAGCAGATAATACACATTTACTCTTCATGCCCAATAGATCGGAAACCTATATTGTAGGTAGAGGTTCTTTTTTATTCAACTTGACTGACGCAGCTTTATTGATGAAATCTTCACCTTCCTTGTTATTTCGGAATAATTCGTAGAAATCTCCGTCATGGTGCATCTTAAAACCTTCGAGAACACAAGTGTCAGTGAACGCTGCAGAGCACGAACGCGTTTTACAATCGTCAGCATACACTGGCACTTGCATTCTGAAAAGTTTTATACCGCAGCAAGGCGGGTTGATTCTCCGAAGCTTCTCCAATTATAAATAAAGTGAAGGTTGCATTATCACTCCGCCAACCATAATATCTAAAAAATTCTATCTACAAAATAGGCTTCCGCGTGCTTGGGCATGATGAGTGCGAATTAGTGTATCTCGATGTACAATAAACATTTAAGTGCCTTTGTGAACACACGCTTCGTTTTCCTCTTACACTACTTTTGTTGACCGAGGCATCAACCAGATTTTAAATGCGAAGCATTTCTTAGCGAACCCAAGGCCCTTTGAGCGTTTCTATCTATCTATCTATCTATCTATCTATCTATCTATCTATCTATCTATCTATCTATCTATCTATCTATCTATCTATCTATCTATCTATCTATCTATCTATCTATCTATCTATCTATCTATCTATCTATCTATCTATCTATCTATCCGTTTACGTCTGCGCACTCTTGTGGCCGTATAAATGTATTGGTATGTACAAAGTTGGCATAGGAGGATGCGAGTGTATGAGGAACGCTACTCGTAGGTCAGGACATGAATACGTCAATTGCCTTTCGCCTACGACCTGAAGTTATATCCAGCAGTCACGTGAGACACATACACTCATACAGTGGCCCGTGGATTGCGAGTATGTGGCACATGTGATTCACAGTATGTATAAACACATATTCTGCACATCTTAACGCGACAGCGTGAAGGAGCCCGCGTCACGCAAAATGCTGTGCCGGTGGCGTTCTCGAGCGATGAAATATCCACATGGAAGCAAAGATAAAAGTCACGGCTCATGCCAAAATTGAACCAAAGAATTCAACATGACTGTCAAGCATTCCACCACAAGGAATCGACAGTGCTTCTAACTGCTTCGGAAAAAAGATTATGTACATGCGTCACGTAAGACGACGCCAGTAAGCGATATCCATAGTGCCTGTTCTTCCAGCAACACTGGGTGCGTCCGAAATTTTTTTTGGTTTTTGCGTGGTCGCGGACTGGTCTGCTGGCGTCTTCCTAATGACAGGCCACGTACACGCCGAGCCGTAGTCGTTGGTGGAGCTTTCGGACTCAGAAGATGCGGCCGTTTCTTTCGTCATCCAACGCCGAATGGTCAGCTGACCTCACTGCGCTGGCACTAATCGACGAGAACGCAATATCCGTGTTCTACACGCTTAAAAACTTAGCCGGACGGCAGCTGCAAGAAGCGCACCTCTTCGCGAAGCTGAAGTGCTGTTCTCTAGTGGCGTGCGCTTCCGATCTGAGGTAAGCGTCCAACAAAAGTGTTCATTGCAGAGGAAATGTGGCTGTTAAACTTCTGAACGAAGCTTGCGCTGCAATGCATCTCCATTGTATTTCCCACTGCGATTTTACACGCGCGACAAACATTCGTCAGACGTCGATACCACGTTGTTTCTGCGCGACCTTTGCAAAGCTGCGCTGCTTTCCTTGGCTCTTTTCTTCAGCCACACGTACCTCTACAACCTTCGCATTAGCGCTTATCATAGTTTTTTCGAAATAAACAACGCACGCGCATGTGCATGAGCAGTGCGCCGCAAACCAAACAAAAAACGTGGTTGATCCATCCGTCATAGTAGTCGGTATAACACTAAAGGAAACCGTGTAGAAAGAAAAAAAAAGCGATAAATATAGAGAGAGGAAGAAAGAAGTGCAAGAAGGAGAAAGAAAGAGCGAGAAGACTACGAAGTACATAGAGAGAGTAAGATAAAACTAGAAATAAACACAGAAAAAATGACACGGAATAAAGAGAGAGATGGATGAAAAAGAAAGAGACGAAGAAAGAAATATAAAGATAAAGAGAAACAAAAAGGCTGCCCAGCTCCGCATTTTCTGCAGGCTTGGCACCACTAGGGCGAAGCATCGCGTAATAAGAAGTCACGTGACATAAATCCCGTAACATTTTGTCACGCGCGTAATGGCAAGTCACGTGACATGTCCGCGCCATAAACCACGTAACAGCTACACAAGTGACATGTTCTCTCCAAAAACCACGTAACTGCTAGTCATGTCAATAAAATCACATCACCTAATGGGTAGCCACGCAACATGTCTAGCCAAGTCTAGCCAAGTCTAGGCATACTTAGTACTACTAGCGAAAACTTTCAGCGAAAGCTGTCAATACTCTCTATATAATCTTATACTGAGGCAACTCCCCGTTTGCCCGTGTACACCTTCCCACAACTGGGAAGATTACGTGAGCATCACAGTTCACTGAAAGGCGCACCTTATTCCTATTTAGCAATGCACTGCAACAGCAGCGGCTGCGCCCCGGTCTTTGGTGAAACATCCGTGATCTGTCATCACAAAAACCAGAGGGCACGGGAGGTGGTGGAAGCATACCAGATAAAGAAACACGGGATTTCATGTATCAGCCAGTATTCAGTGGCACTACTAGATAATGAAATACAGTTGTTAGAAAAGGGATAGGCATGCGCGGGGTGTTTAAAAGGAATTGAAAAGTGGTAGATCACCCTGATGGCGTGTGTTCTTCTCATCTAATCAGTTAGTAGAATGTGTATTAGTGTGTGTTATAAGCCTGAATGTTTGCTGTGGTTGCTTTGTATGTTAGTATCCAAGCAAGTGCTCTCTGTTATTTAAACACCAGTTGAAGTATAGCGCCTGTCATGTGTGGTTCTCTGCTCTTTTGTCTACGTTTGTCGCGCTAGAACGACAATGGATCCTCACCAACTAGCCCAATTCGCAGTTCTGTTACGCTGTTGTTTCGCCTGCGTTAATTTTATCATCAAGGTACTTTGGTATTAAATGTTCCTCAACGGTTTCTGGTCATTCTATGAATGAACGTTTGTATGCGCATTGTAATACATGAAATATCAAAATCGCTACGTCTTTCATGCATGCGGAACCCGGTTGTCAAAGCCACATGAAAGTTGTCCAATTCACAGCACGCGGTGTCATGAATTTTTACAGCACGGTACTGCGTAAGAGTGCACATTATCTGTATCTGACAGGACGTCTTCAAAGCAAACTGTAGCTCGATCAAGCTTAGAAAAGCGAGCCAATCACTCTTCAGTAGCAATTGGGTGAATGAGGCAAAAAGTTCACGAATCGGTACTGGGGACGGCAATCTTCCGATAAAAAGAATTGTAATTTCGATACGATGTAACAAGTTCATTCACACTTACCTAAATATCGTTGCCGACAAAGTGTAAACGCACATGATGACTCTCACGTGCTCACGTAGAAAAAGTAGAATGCTTGCAAAATTCAGAACTCGTCATTGCTCGAGCACTGTCTTACCACCTGAACGCATACTTGCGCACTCCATATTTTTTTTTCCCTTGAACTGTGCACTTCGTCTGAATATTTACGTCTGCAATGCACTGGACACTTTATACTTAGAATGTATATTGATCATAGCTTGGCTAAACATTTAAATTGACGTGAATATTGACGTGCGCAAACACTGACATGGATATTCTACGAATTGTTAGCTTGCCTAATTCGGGACTTCGACATGCCGGATGGTCTCTGAAGTGTACTTCAATTTATTTGCGTTCCTTTTTTAACGGTGGATTCAAAGGAGTAATATGCGTCTGCTGTGGGGGTGCGGCTCTTAGGCACCTACAGTGAAAATCAAAACTCTATAACTGCGCTAATAGGTGTAGAAAGAGGAAATCTGTTCAAAAATACAAAACAACAACCAAACAGTCATTGCTAAAAGTCACAATTTATGGTTAATAGGAAAGTTATTTGTCATTATTAGAAGCCTAAAGTTTACAAATACGACATCTTTGTAGAGTACTGCCCCAACGCGCTTAAATCAAGCAAGAGTCTAGCCAAAATTCTGAACGCCATGACATAAAAGTTTGAAACTCGAACACGAGAAACTTATAATAGCTGATTGCACATAGACATATGTTAAGAACTCTTGAAAAGTTATTCGGCGTCCTTGAAATGCTGAAGCATGCAGAGCATGTTTGAGATTCGTGAAAACTGACCTAAGCATCCTAGCCATACTAGAGCCATACTAAATGAACTGACGCAACAGTGTCCGAATACTTATATTTACTCAAACAAAGAATAACCTCCCAATATAAGATTGCTAGATATTTTAAATTTGCGCGGATTTTGATATTTCATTGCGCCATGATATTAACAAAAAAGCGGTGACACACAAATAGGCAGTCATAAAAGCCTTCAATGCAAAAAATTATGGCTTCGTCATCTTTCGATTTTGGCCTTTTTCCTTTGTATCGTTTTCTATCCTCCCAAGATAATTCATGTTTGTTACCGAACTACTTGTAGTGACCCCCCTTCATGTAATCGAAAACCACGATGTGACTCCATAACTCAATCACGTCGGTTTGAACGTATATTTGACCTTCCTGGGATTATATACACTATAAAGATTAACCTTCCATCACATGCGATGCACACCTCGGTCCATGGTGTGGGGATATGCGCCACACGTGGTAGGAGAAAATCGCTTCACGACATACATGATTAGCATAACCCGTTATTAAATGCGAAGAATTTCTCAGCGAACAAAAGGCACTTTGGACGTTTCTATCTAAGTATCTATCCATCTATCTATCTAGCCACCGACGCCTGGGTGCTCTGCTGATCACCTGCTTAATATGGCGTAAGCCGAAATTGGTATCTGAGGGTAAAAGAGTGAAGAATATGACCGTCTGGCCATGACATGAATAACGTGAAAATCCTGTCGCGTAGGTCGTCAAACCCATTCCTCCAGACACTGTGTGCGATGCGCCACAGGTGATCAACAGTTTATCGTACTAAGATGCGATAGCGTTAAGAATACCCGACATCGGCAGATTTGACCCGACGGATGCAATGATTAAAAATCAAGATGTCAGCTGGAATCGAATCCAAGCATTCTGCGTGGCAGTCGGGCATTCTACCACAGAGCCACGCCACGTCTTAAAGCTGATTTTTCAAAACACCCTATGCAGGCGTAATGTTGGTGCAGCATCAATTACGGTTGCAGTGCTGGTTGTCTAATTTGATAACAAAGCAATCATCATTCCATTTGTACTCCTATGGCACAGGCGCCATGACGGGTAAACGTCAATACTGGTTCCAGTGTTGTCTCCGCTTTTATAGCAGTCTAATAAATATTGTAATTGTATTCGTATTAATCAGCAAGCTATACTCAGTGGTCGCTCAACACCTGAGGAATACGCCGACAAAACTAACGTAGGATATTGGCATCATCGCCCTAAAAAGTTCCCTTTGTTTTATAATAATGACGTATCTCCTCTAACGTGAGTGCTGTGTTATTCCAGACCATAGATTACCATTTAAATGCCAGTGTAGTTAGCGTACCGGTAAGCACATGATTTTCACACAACTACTACACTTACAAAAAGACGTCGACCCACCTCGTAAGGCTTGGCTCAAAGCAAAAAATTGCATCATAGTCAACTAACTGCTGACTGCTTCGCATGAAACCAGCTCCTACAGGACTTGGGATCAGCGGATTTTTTTCATTTCACCGGTCATTCATGTTAGTTGCACTGATGTCATTCTATGGCAATTTTCTTAAGCACCATGTTTAAAGAAACGACAACTTGGGCACCCAGGTGTTGTCGCTGTCGCTTGATAGATAGATAGATAGATAGATAGATAGATAGATAGATAGATAGATAGATAGATAGATAGATAGATAGATATATAGATAGATATATAGATAGATAGATAGATAGATAGATAGATAGATAGATAGATAGATAGATAGATAGATAGATAGATAGATAGATAGATAGATAGATAGATAGATAGATAGATAGATAGATAGATAGATAGATAGATAGATAGATAGATAGATAGATAGATAGATAGATAGATAGATACCGCGGAAGTGGTTTGGTGCGCCAAGAAATGAATTGTATTTTAAAATCTTGAAGCATTAGGGTGGTACGATTTTCTATACTATTCCATTTCTCACCATGTGCTACTCAAACATTACATTACAGTGGGGTTCGGCATTCAGCAGTCAGGTATTTAAAATTTAAAATTAAATTTATATTTAAAACCATATCTATGCCCGACGTGCACCACTTAAGTATCGCAGGCAAAAATCGATAAATTACATAAAAAATATATTAAAATTTCGATGAAAAAGAAAGAAAAACAAGTTTGACTCCACCACCTAGCGAAACCACCTCCAAGGGAAATAAACATTCTCTAGGTTACATACAAATGTTTCGCTTCATCTTTGTTTACTCTGCTTTTTATACAGTGGACCTTAAGTTTAGCTCTCCTTCACTAACAAGTCTTTCATTCTTTTCGTTTCCTCTTGACGATCTTGTGTAGGTTTTCCGTTCTTCTCTTTGTTGGGTCCTACTGAAGGAGAGATGGGTCCGTGTAGGGCTCGTCCTTCAGTTTGTACTTTTGAGGCTTACTGTTGTACTCACCAAATTGATTAGTGACTGAAGAGGATTTCATTCAATGCATTTTAGCTGTTATGGTATGGTTGTGGTTATGGTTATGGTTATGGTTTTCTTTTTATGGCTTTTCTTACTACACCGTTCTTGTCAATCAGCATTACCACTTTTCCTGTTCCATGTCCACTACGGAAATTCTCAAGAATATACGCTGCTTTCACTATTTCAACCTTGTTATGATGGCCACCATCCCAATTTGTCCGAGCCGCACGAGAAAACAAATCGCTTTGATAAAACATATCGTCATGAAGGGTCGACCATATCCATGCAAATATGCTAAAAGGAACGGTGGTTCAAATGACGCATATAATGAGGGGACAAAGTAAGCGTACACACTGGACGACCACTGAACATCAGTTGCACTTTGCTGCGGGAAAAATGCGCAAGCGCAACAGAAGGTGTGTAATTAGAAATGAAAAAAAATCACAAAGAATGCACAACTAATTTTTCATGCTTACGCGTCGGTTGTCGTGGACAACGATGCCCTGTACATAAAAAAAGTGTATGTACTGAGCTCTTATTCGTGCTTTCTGTTTGAACGTGTAATACGCATATTTACACCCAGCTGCTTGTGGCAAAGCTTATATGTGTATGAAACTTAAAACAACACTTGCACATGCTGCCTCCATGTCTTCAAACACGTCTGTTTATGTGTTTTTGACTGAATTCCATTTTGTTATTCTCGTAAACCTATTTCTAGTAAGGCGTTGTCTTCAATTTTATTTATATAAAACACCTGTGTTATAACCGATTTTTTTCAACACAGTATGGAAAAGCTAAATATTTTGTACGCCTAACTTGCAACTGAACAGGCTGCGCTGCGAAGGAGATGTAAAAGACTTCGCCATGGCTGATGATAACACACATTTACTCTTCATGCCCAGTAGCTTGGAAATCCATTTGGTAGGTATAGGTTCTTTTTAGTAAACCTGATTGACGCAGTTTCAACGATAAAATCTTCACCTTCGTCTTTTCTTTCGGAATGCTTCATTCACTCTCTTGCTACGTCTTAAAACTTCCGAGAATACAAGTGTCAGTGAACGCTGCAGAGCACGGACGCCTTTTACTATCGTCAGCGTTTACGTGGACTTCTGTTATGGGAAGTTTTAAAGCACAGCAAAGGAGGTAAATGCACGAAGCTTCTTGAATTATTAAGGTGAAGTTGCATTATCACTGCGTCAATCATAATGTCTAAAGAAACCTCGATCTGCAATATAGTCTTCCGATTCATTGGGCACTGTTATGACTGACCATAGGTGGCGACGCGCTGTCTATGAGAATGTACTGACGATGCGCACTCACACTACTGGGGACCCCTGGAATTTTCCCAGAAACGGGCTGTCCGCGGTGGGAAGTGCCCCGCAAAGAGAAAAGAATCTTGCGAGCTCCGAAGGACAGCGTAGCCACGTCAAAGCCGGCGCCACCTTTACAATAGGTCATTGTGGCTCACTTCAGGTGGTATGGTGCCGACTGGTCTCGGGTGTATTTACAGAGTAAATATAGGTCGCCGCAACCCCTTTCCTGCCCTTCTGGGGAGGGGCGTATGAACTTTCCTGATCATCCTGTTCTTCCAGCGCACCTCAGCTGGGTGTCATTGACCGCCAGAACTTTTGCTGCGTCATAAATATTTCATAAATAGTTGCCTGCGTTATTTTTTCCTCTAATGAGACGAATGGCAGACGCGTGCAGGCAGTCAAAAAATGTGGGCGTTTCTATACTAAGGCAAACGTCGGGTAACCATAGTCGGGCCAATGAGGCATTGCTCACTTTTGCCAATGGTGCATTGCGTATCCCCCGTTGGCCACCTCTTTCGATCTTTCCATACGGGTTGTTTATCTGATGTGACAGTTCGCTAAAACTGATGTAGCTGACATCAGCTGTAGACCAACGTTTCTGTGACCGCCGACTGCTTTCGCAGGAGCACGGCCGGCGTGCCGTCGCTCATCCTGTTGGCGAATGCGACGCGCTATGCGGAGAAATGGTGCGCTGTCTACGGCTGCAAAAGCAACTATTTCACGGTTGGTGACTCGTTCCACTGCTTTCACCTTCACTGGAGAATGTGCGTTTTAGTGCTATCGTGTTGTAGTGCTGGAGTGCCCTTGAATTATTTTTTTTTCTTCTGTGAAGTATTTCGGCGTATATTACCAGATAAATGAATGGCAACTAAGTACAGCATCCGACTGCCTTAGCGGAGCTGTTAGCACCGTGGTAATGAAAAGCCTTGAATGTCATATATTTTTATAGAAAAAAACAAAACATGGCCCGAAGCATCAAACGCAACATCATTTCCTATAGGTTCTGCAGAAATAATCGACTCAAAAACTTTACGCTTTAGGATAAAAGTGGCCGGTTGGAGGATCTCATGGTGCTGAAACGACATCCTTTATGTTTTGTAATGTTCCGCACAAAAAAGAAATGGGTATTTTCGTTGCATAGGCTTACACACTAACGTTGGCTAAAGCGCTCTTCAATAAGTGAAAGCTCCAAAAAGTAATTTCGAGCTGTCATACATTTATTAGGTCATTGTACGAACAAAAATATCTTCTGTGAGCTGTGTTCAATTAACATAAGTAGCTAAACAGCACATATTACGCTGGGTGGCTGCAGTAATAACTGCATCCTGTGCGTGATAATACGCTGCCTACCTAGGCATAGATGTACCAAAGTATGTTTTTGCCGATGAAGTGACTTTACCCAGTTGAAAAATACAACGAAATACGAGGACAGAAAATTCTGATTCCTTGTCGTATTTTTAAATATTTCGGCTTGTTCCAACACTGTAGACTGTCCCATGGCTCGTTTGAAGGCCTGTCGTGTGCAAGTGCTTGTGTAGTGCTACGTGAGATTTCTCGCGCTATATTAGGGACGTTTTTGTTATGACAGTGCGCATCCTGTTGTAATAACACATTTTTGTGCGGTACAACAGACACAGTAGTTCAGCTCTCTGATATGGCAACACTCGCGACAGAATTCGCATATGTTGTGACGACAGAAGTCTGTCGCACATCGGGATTTCGTAGTAACTGCAGAGGAATCCTGTTGTGCCAACAGCAATGTCTCTTGTCCTCATGGCAAATTTTGTTCTCATTTTAAATGGGTATACAGAGGAGATAACGCCAGCAGCCCGTCGGTGACTTGTTCTCCGAAGTTCGCGTGCAAAATTGTGGACACCGTGACTGAAGGGGTTAATTTAAAGCCATTGCTGTGCCACAACGAACGATATTGTTGTTCCCAATAATTAAAAAAAAAACACTGTGGAGCCACTAGAAACGCTATTGTAATGGCGAAAAGACTAAAAACTTAAATGGCAGCACAAGGGTACTTCTGTATCACGAAAGGATAAAAAAAATAATGATGACATTCTTGCCGACTTTTAAGGAGTCACAGATTCTGTACACACAGATTTTTGCAGACTGGAAAGAAAAGCTGTATCTGTGATAATTGTGTTCAGCAACTCCCCACCATGAAGGATTTGTCGATGTCTCAATCGTCAGACATCGACACCACGTTCCTTCTGCGCGACCTTTGCGAAGCTGCCTCGCCTCATTTCTTCAGCCGCGCGTATCTCTACGCGCTCGGAAGAGCGTGTGTCATAGTTGTTTTTAAATAAAGAACTGAACATATGCATGAGCGGTGCGCCGCAAACCAAACAAAAAACATGATTGATCCCTCTGTCACAGGAGTAGGTATAACACGAAAGTAAAACATGTCCTTACAGAAGCAGTTTAATGTTTACTGTACATTGATATAAGGGAGCTTGCGCAATGTCTATTGGTGTTTGGCAGCTATAACACCGGTTAACGTGGATGCACCCACGATGACACTTGGTGGTTCATGTTTATCCCAAAGACTAACTCCATGATCAATGATTAAACAAACCCTTGGTAGCTGTAGTACTTAAAGGTGACAGTGTAGTCAGGTGACAGTGTAGGCAGAACTTAGGTTAAAGTCCCCATCCCGTGGCATGTTAAAGATTTATTGAACACCATGGTCGAAATAGAGGGAAATGCAGCGCGTGTCGTGTCTTCCCTGTAAGCCGGCCGCGGTTTTCGGGACATGGCTAAGCGGGGAACGCTATGTTACAGCGTGGCGAGGCAGGTCCGTGTCGCCGAGCTATTTTTGGTATGGGTGGACGCTTTGAGTGAGGCTGACGCTTGCGCTAAGGTAGCCACCTCGCGGTGTGTTAAGGCATGTACAAAATTGCACTTCTATTGAATATGTGCCGAATGGGACAAACGCGTAGCAACGACGCGTTGCAGGGGCTGATCGCCGAGGTCACGGTCACAATGCATTACTGCAGTTTGCCACTCCCAGAGAACGATATCACCCCGCCGACCAACAGCTCTTTGGGAGAGAAGTGTGAGATAAAAGGCTCGTTTGTAAAGACTCCATAGTGTGTGACTGTGGCGCAGTGAATGGCTTCCCCGGCATCTGTGTTCGGGGACCGAGAGGTCGTGGTTGGGACACCAGTTAACGGAACTTCTTGTCTTTGCCAACTGGTCCCATGCATTTTTTCGACATCATTTGCGTGACTGTAATACGCCACTGAATTCATGGTGGACCCAGGCATAAAACACTTTCGTCTTAAAATAGTGATCGCGCGTTTCAATTGTATACAAAAAGAGCGGCTCAAGGAATGCTATTTTACTGCACACTGGTTGTTTATAATGCATTGTGGTCGTAAATTATCGCACGGAATTTGTATTGTCGTTCTAGATTTCTTGAACGCTATTCGTGTACGTTCATTTACAAATCTTTTTTTAAATATTGCGCTCCTCGCTTTCGCATCCCACGGCGGCGTTTCATTACCGTGCGCCATTGCGATCAGCATACGAGGGCCTGCGCTCACCGGAAAAATGAGTGCGATGATCTACCAAACAAACCGCTCCATCTACTGTACGGCTCCCTAACTCTCAGATGCGTGTTCGCAGCGCGCGCTGAGGAAAGAAAGCAAACGAAAGATTGGCCGCGTATCTGCGTGCTTCGCTGCAAATGTCGTCTAAAGACGATAGAAGAGGCGCTGCGTGAGATATGAACGCCATCTGGCAATACGTCGAGAAACGTGAATGCTGTGTTGCGGGCTGGTAGTCCCGGCGCAGCAGCAGGCGAAGACCGGCGGTGACCAACGCGACCGGCGGGGACGCCAGCCAGCCCGAACACGCGGTTTGGCGTGAAGCGCCGAAGCAGAAGAAACGTCCGCACTCAACGAGTACTCTCCACACAGTCTTTTATTTACACGTCACCTGGCTAAAACAGGAATGCCAGAGCAGCGCCCCATGGCATTCGTACAGTGCAATACAGAACCGAAACCGAAACACAACAATGAGCTCGTGCAGAGGGCACGGAGGAAGCCAAGTTTCGGCGCAGTCGCATTTTCAGCGCAGCTTAAGAAACTAGAGTCTCTAGAATTACGTATCTATGTATTTTCTATTAAAGGAACACACCACCTAATACTTACCTAGTGATGTTGCGCCTCAGATATGCGTAATGTTTGCTTTTTGATCAACAATGTACACAAGTATGAACCTAGTCAGCCGTTCATGATGGCTGGCCCTTGCGCAAGTGGTTCAACTTTGGCCGAGTGGCTGAATCGAGGGACGTGCCGACAAACAGAAAGACAGACAGACAGAAAGACAGACCAAAATTTCTGCGTTTAAGTTCGCCAAGAAAGACTATCGTCTTTAAAATAAAAGGCCAGGCATAAGGGAGCGTAAAACGAAGGGCAGACGCGATGTGCGGACTCTGCTTTGCGAAACTTGCAAGAAGATGCCTGTTTTGATCTTCGCGCAAATCGAGTCTCGTGTGGCGGCCCTGATTTCCCGTCAACGAGTGCCGCAGCGTCTGTGGCACTCCTTACGCACGTTATATACGTAAATCATTCCTTTCGTGGGCGTGCAACACCGACAAGCTAGCAGTGTTGATCACCCTTTGTCGCCTGACGCGTGTGCGACGTCGGCCGTCTGTTGCAAAATGCACATATCGTTATATTGTTCTGGAAGTCGAGCTTATGCTGCGGGCGAGCAACTAAATTCACGGAGGAATAAGAACTGAGGTTGAAGAGCGCTTTTGCGCACGCCGGTCCTTTGAAAACCAAAACTCAGTGCTCATTTTGTTCACGAAGCACGTTCGCGTCAGTACTTTAATTTTCTTTGTTCATTAAATTTGAATAAAGTTACTGTTACCTTTTTACCGGCATTGTCAGGGCTCCCTCGTTGCCTGAACAGTGCACGAAGTATTCGGAAGTCATTGCAGAACTAAGATAAAAAAATCAGCAGATAGCACCTGAAAGGCTGCGATACGCGACAGGTTCTGTTTTCGCGCCAGACAAAACATGGCTGCTTGAGCTTATGTGCTTTTTGACCGATGGCGCTCTACATTTTGACTATCCCCTATTGGTTTCACAATTGGATATCCGCTGATATATAAATGTAATAAGCATTACATATGTACACCTGTGTCTCTGCAAGGCATAGCCAAGTATGGCGCGAATATACGCCTACGAGCGCTACGTGTGATATGCAGATCATCGTGCCCTAGTGTGCATTTTCTGGTGCTAAAACTGACGTCTCTGTTCTAAAAGGAATGCCTTGGTAACGTCTGACCATGTGCTGCCCCCTACACGCCAGTATGCTTGGCCTGCCTGGCAAGCCTGTGATGTACGCACGACTTCTGCGCGAAGACGTCAATCCACATCGTAGCGCTTTGCTCAACAAAATATTCCGCCATAGGTGTCATAAATGCGTAGGATGTATCATATATTTAACGCAAAGAACTTTCTTCAATTCTTTCTATTACTGCAAGTAAAAATTTCAAGGAATAAGAGTGCCAATGACCGCTGGAAAGCGAAAACACGTTCCATAGAAGTCAGCGTTCACTAACACTGGATATCTAGAGGCCTTATGAAGCAGCAAGATAAAGGTTGCATTACTGCTGCATCAATCACACTGCCTGAAAAAGAAAACTCTTTCTGAAGAATCGGTTTCTCAATTATCTGGCATGAAGTGCGTAAAGTATTGTGACCATCTGCTATATGTATGTTTTATATTCTCTCCGCAGCTAAGGCTCCTCTGCAGCGGCTAAGCGGTGCATAGGATTCATCTTCTGAAATTGCGTGAGGTAAAGGGCGCCGGGCTTCTGTTGTTTTTTTCGCATCTGCGCAGCTACTGTTTTGTGTGTATTGCTTTGTGTAGCACCGTCAACATCATCACTTCTTCCGCGACGGCGCGGCGCCTGTCGAGCGGCTTATGCGGAGAGCCCGAGGCACGAGCTAAGGATAGGCGCCCACAATCTCGGCCGGGCTAGACGCAGCAGCCTGCCGCCGCCCGCTTTCGCCTTTCTAATAAAGTGGCGAGATTGACACGGCCACGTCGGCCACCATGACGTCTCTCTCTCGCATGCTACAGCAATATAACGATGAGCGTGTTGCTGCCTCACATAGCGAAAGATCTGTGGCGCTAAACTGAGAAGCTAGACGAAAAGCAGTAGAGGACAGGATAACCCCTCTTTCAGTTGTTTTCTCCTTGCGTCTCAGTTTTATTCCGCAAACATTTCGTTTCGTTAAATATGCCTAAACTTTTGTGCAGTAAACATGGTGAATTCATGTCGTTCGCGAAAGTGGAAACGAAAGGACCATTCCCCCAGACGTCAACGAGTGGCGCATGATTGAAGCGCGACTTTGTGAGATGGGAACAAGTAAATAAAAGCCGAAACATTCAAAGGAGCTTCTTTCGGACATTCTTATTTTTAAATGTGACAAAGTAAGTTGCTAGTATACTTTATCGTACATCAGGCACTTCGCTAAAAATTAGGAGCAATTCTCATATCGGGAGAACGGGGGCAAAAGAAGTTTCGCGTGTGCCTTCCTGAGCTACTAGTTTTGTTTCTTTCTTTTTGTCTTTCTTTCTCACTTTCTTCTCTCCTTTCACTCTTTCTTTGATAATGTGCTATGCTCCCTCCTAACTTTTTTTTCTTCCATTCATGCAACTCGACCTTCAACCACGTTCTTGGCAGCGCAAAACAGTTCTTGCTACAGACAGCCACGACGTTCATGCGTGAAACAACGAAATGCAACTATTGACGACAACAACAATGAAATGTGACAACGTGAAATGACCACTAACCTCGATAAAAGACCAGATTTTTATGTCATAAACGCTGATCGCCGACAAGCTTACGATTGCGAGATCATCAGGTCTTTTTCAAAGACAAAAAAAAGAGGGTGACCTTATTTTTAGGTCTGGCGGTCCCATGCCGCCGATTTCCCACAGGGTGGGTGCCCCCCCAAGCGACTTTGAACTTCGTTCTGCCGAGCACCTGGCCGGAAGTGCGCTTGTCCCTATTTTACCGGTAGGTACCCGGCGGCACCAGTTCTCTGCCTCCCACTGCGGAGGCGGATGCTCAACTATTTCACCAAGGCTGTGGTGGGTTAAGGTGCGCCCAGGGGTCTTTGCAGAACCTTATGGGGCCACCTTTCGAGATGAGTACCCAGAAACAACCGAGCGCCAGGTCGCTCTACTCTACCCATTAGAAAAAACCGGTGGGTTCCCGGTCGGCACTGGGAATCGAACCCGGTACCTCCCGCATTGGAAGCGGACGCTCAACCATGTAGCCACCGCAGCGGTCCATGTAGCCACCGGCGCATAGAAATACGCACCTGACCGGTACATGTCCTAGGGCCTTCTTGTTTTCACCGCATTTCTGTACACTTACTGGCACGATGTTTTTCGCTAACGATGCCACCGCCACATCCGCCGCCGCTGACACTTGTACCTTATAGAAATTACTCGTGAGTTATCGTATCATACTGCCATCCGCATTTTTATTTTTTTTTAAGTATTTGGGTTTCATTGAAAAAAACAAACTTGCAGTGTTCGGTGGAGACCTCGCCGCAATCTTCTGGAAGCTCCGTGATTCTTTCAGAGTGTTCTGTAAAAATTACGGCAGGACGCAAATAGTTAAGTTTATTCGAGAGCTTACGCGACTACCAGTGATAACGCTGGAAGGTTCCATCACTGACATTTGAACTAAGAATGTCGCATCTATACTTAGCCCTGTATAAATACATGTTTAAATTATTCCTTTCTGACTGCAAGCTTTCCAACCAAACTAAAAGTGGCCAAAGTAAGAACCATTTATAAAGCTGGCAACACTAGTGAATTAGCAAATTATCGTCCGAAATTCGTATTACCCGCCTTCTCATAAATTCATGAAAAATGTGTCAATACGCGCCTCGTGAAATATCTTCATAAATAGAATATCTTACCACCGCATCATTATGGTTTTCACAAAATTAAAATCACGCGAGAGGCACTGATTGACATAAAAAGCCGCATAATAGAAACTATTGAAAATAAAATTTTCACCTAAGGTGTCTTCTCGACTTGCGTAAACGGTTCGATGCAGTTAGCCGTCGTGTTTTGTTGTTGAAATTAAGCCGTTACGAAATTCGTGGCCTAGCCTCTGACCTATATGAAAGCTACTTATCATTAAGACTACAATGTGTTAGCATTGACCGTGGAAATTGCGAGTATTTAAGCATGAAGAAAGGAGTTCCGCAGGGGTTCATTACAGGCGCCATGCTTTTCCTTTTATATATAAATAATATTACAGAGATTCAGTATACACCCGAAATTAAAATATTCGCTGTCAACACAAGTATATTTTTCACAGGCTTCACCATTCAGAAAGTAGAAGCTTTGACAAATTTATAACATCACAAGCTTTCAGGTTGGCTAACAGAAAACAAACTAAAATACACAAACAAAAAACGAGATTTATTATGTTCAGACCTACTAACAAGTGTTTCAAGTGATAATATAGTTATTTCATTTAACAATCAGTGACTCGAACAAGTCAGCGCACAAAAATTCCTAGTAGTCTTGTTTCACGAGCGCTTATCATGGACACCGCACGTAAGTAGTCTCTTGGCAGATCTAGCTCGTTCTGTAGGGTGCTTGTCTAAGAGCTTTTTACCCCTCCTTTCATGGTTTCTGAATCACTGTATTATAGCTTGTTTTAATCCATGCTTCTGTAGGGATGCTAGTGTCGGGAAACAACAACTCAGGCCAATTATGACAGGTTATTAATCTTTAAAAAGCGTGAGATTTGTACAAAAGAAAAATATAAAGGTCATCCACAGAACGTAGACACTCAGCCGGTTTTCTTAAGCATGAAATTCTATCTGTTAAGACCGTATAAAATGTTAAGCTGATGCATCACATTGATAAACATAAACTACAAGATTTCTTCGCACGCACTGTATCAACAAAATATGGCATCAGAAATTTTGCCCGCGAAACCAAGAAAATACGCACGAACGCTGGCACGCGGGCTATTAATTATAAGATGATACAATGGCTAAACATTCATGAATCAAGTATAGACTTTACACTGAAAAGTAAACATTTTTAAGATCAACTTAAACATTTTTCTTCTATTGAATAACGTGAACTTAGTTCCATGGGCTTTAGCATTTAATAATAGTTGGATACCTAGATGGTTTTTTTGTTTATTTTGTTGCTGGTAACCATGATACTAAAGCAGAACTGTTTCATTCCAACAATGCTTTCTCTTAGTGCATATTGTGTTCTGAATGTGTATTATGTAGAAAGCAGCGTGTTTTAAAATGTGTAGCATTTTTGTGTATGTATCCCGAAGTAAGCATGTTCCAAATGAGGGGATGATTTTTAATGTATACGATGAAAAAAAAAAGATGTGAATATGATTTCCTGTAACATTAGGCAAATATCTCGTATTAATGAAATGCGAATAACATGTCACTGATGCAGACTCCATTAGTTATGAGGAGGTCCAGACCTCGTGAAGAGTTTCAGCTTTTAGTCTTTGCCTCCCCCAGCGACAGTTTGCATTTTTCCCGCAAAAAACAATGTTCAGTAAAAAGTGTTCAATGCATAAAACACGGCGCGTTCCGCTGATGATCAGGGGTGCTATGCGGGATGGCCCGAGCTTCTCGGGAACACGAGTTTGCCCCGAGCTCGCACTGCGGCGGTCACGATAGAAACACAATGCAAAGTGAGCGATAGCAGCGTTGATAAAAACGGCTACAAGAACTACCACGGTGTCACATACGTACGTGCGGCATTAGCGGCGGTTTTAAAAAAAAACACTGCGTGCGAACGCGTCAGCGCCGCCACTCAGTCAACATTTCAAAAGTGCAGCGACGTCAGCGTTATTGTCGCGCTATCTTTTTGCCAACTGAACATCGCGCCTCCCATAGGCGCGTTCGTGGGCGTTTGTCCCCTTTCGGGCGAGTTCTGTCACTCTACTATCATCACGGAAATGTCCACTCTCAAAGGCAACAAGGGCGCACACGCAGCACTCTCGTGCAGCTCGTTTCGCTTCTCTCGAATATTACAGATAAATAAATGGACCGGCTACTGCTGCTTACTGTACATGCCTGAAGACTTTTCAGCGGTAACAATCGGTAAAAAACAGTGGTTCCACGAACAAGTAAATAGTAACATTTTTCGCCACAAATGCCTCCAGGGGAGCCTGCTACACGGGTGTGGATAGTAAGTCGTGAGTAGGGTGAAATTTAATGCGAGACATCGCAGCTACCAGACGACATAATCTTTAGTTCTTCGTGCGAGTGTGCATAGTCTGCGCGATTAAGCTCATAGATGAATCGTGCCGCTCGCTGGCGTTGTGGTGTGAGCACTGCTCCTCGGTTAGAGCAAACGCGTTGGGCGGACCCGATCTTCGCCGCAGGCATCTGTCAATGAAACTGATTGACACGCGAATTCCGATACAAACTCGTTGATTCTGAAAATGACCCAGTTCAACTCGTGACTGTCATAGTGCGGGTGTGCCTGTCAAGCGTTTGATGCGGTGGACGCTAAGCAGCAGTTTCATTGCATATAAAATATTTTGGTCAACTTGCACTACTAGAGCAAACCTAGCCATCGAAGGAGCCTGTGATCACCAAGATTCTTCATGCTTCTTACGCGGCTCGTCTGCTCAGTTTGCTTCGGAGTAAGACCACGCCAGCTCGTTCTGAATTGCAATGGTATTAATTAGATACGTCTTCATTGACATGATATTGAAAAGGTCTGTCTCAACTGGCAGTGCTCTAATTTCCGCGACATTAGTTTTAGAGGTTTAGTTAGCAAGGTTTTAACTAGTACTGAGCTAATTAGCATCCTAATTAGCGTGCCCTTATTAGAAATGTCCTTATTAGCCGGATATCATATGGCACGCCCTAATTAAAGTTTTATTTAAAATGGCCCTAATTAGCTCGGTCTTAGCTTTACACGGCTTCATTAGCGTGATCTCAGTATGATGTACGTTAATTAACTGGGTCTTAGCATGGCTTGGCTTAATTAGCGTGGTTATAGCACGTCCTGAATTAATTAGCTAAGTATACCGCACAGCCTTGTTAGCTAATCAGCGGGGCGCACTTGCTCGCGGAGCGAGCAGACGATGAATAAGAGGAGAAAGACGGCGAGCGCCGCCATAGCAACGCGCTAGAATGCACAGGCCGGCCATGATGATTACACACGTGGCCTCGGCGATTAGCTCCGGCCGCTGTGTCGTAAGGCACTCGGCCTGAGCTAATCTCAGAGGCCACCGTGCTGATTATTCTAAAGGATACTCAGTGCAGACATTTAACGCTTGGAAAGGGATTTAAACCGCCCGTAGCTCTAAAAATTTTGTTAGTAAATGTTTCTGACACTTTTCTTGCAGAGGTGCACTTCTGCACTCATTGGAACCACAAACAAATGAAAGAATGTGCCTCAGGTTTCAGGACACCGCCAACCTTTGTCGACCGCCCTTGACGTGACGCCGCGTTCCAGCGTAACCTATGGAAAGCAGCGCGCGCTGAGGGATGGATGTGATCTTTTCCTACTGTTAGCTCGTTCAAAAGGAGGTGTCGCCCGAGCTAGGAAAGATTCCGAGTTTCGACCAACTCAGGCCATCCTGCATAAACCCCTTGAGCCAATTTTTTTCCTCATTGATATGAATGACCTGCCGGAATGACTTGCCAGGATATCAATGGCCTCCTGATATCTGTGGCCTGCCGCTATCGAAACCACGAATTCTGCGTGGCATTTAGTACATGTAAGCACAGGGCGACGCCACTACTTCAATCTCCTCCGGAAAAAATACGCTCTAGAGGCTTCATGTCAGGGCAGCGTACGTTTTGGTTACAATGTTTCCATGCGTTTTAATATTAATGTAATAAACATCACATATGTACGACTATGACTCCTCAACTTCGTGTCACTCGCTGCTTCTGCGGTGGAAGACAACGACAACCACAAATTATGATATGATGATCATCGCGACACATAGTGGGCTTCGTCTCTGTAAAACGAACGTCTGGGTTCTAACATGAGTGCCAAGATTAGGCTGTACCATAAGCTCCCCTTTAAGTGCCAGTGTAGCCGATATGCCAGGGAAGTCCATCATATGCGCACTCCCACTCAGAGTGCACAAAGCGTAAATCCGTCTTGCAACATACGGATTGAAGCCAACAATGTGAGCCGTAGGCTACTACTCGCAAGCTGGTTTGCATCACAGCGACTCCCGCAGTGCATTCTATCCGCAAAGATATTTTTTTATTATCATGCTCTCAGCTGCCAGTTTTATAATACGTCGTACTCAGAGCTCAAGACGCCCGTCAAAGTTCCAAGAATATGACGTGAATAAAAAGCCTACTGTATTTCTCCGCGAGAGCGCCTATAGATGTCTTGAGAAAGAACGTTAAAAAGAGAGAAGAAAGAAACCGCACAGGTTTATTGCGCATATACTCAGCGCTCAAATTTGTATAAAAGGGACCATCTCTTTCTCGAAGAACCTACAGCACCCTGCAAGTTGCGCTAAAGATGGGAAACATTTCAAGCTTCTGCTTCTTGCTCATATTGACCGCATTTCTTATTCTGGCGGTGATACAAGAAGATAGTGGCTCTCTTGTCCTTGCAGGTAAACCATATTCTGCTCTTAGTTCGAACCCTTCTGGCTATGCGCGGTGAACGGTGCTATACATGCGAGTGCATTGCAGCATAGCGAAATCCACCCTTATTAGCAATGCAGGCTTTGTAAAAAATGTACATTCTTGACATTTTTTTCGTGTTACTACGTATGTCTGAGTGTCCGTAATTACCTTATGCCATTTTCGACAAAACGGTGCGGTGTGGATCGGGGACCCGTGGTGCACCGTTTCGTCCAGTCATCTTAGCGCCTTAAAGAGCAAGCAGGGCTTCTACCCCTCTGGGTAGCAGTTACTAACCTACTCCATCCCTGCTTCCTGTCTTTGTATGGTTATGTATGAAATGCAATATTGCTGCGTGCTTGCTGTGACAAAGACAACAACGCATATACTCTCTACATAAGGTACAAAGGACAAAGAAGAAGAAGCCGCTGGCTCGTGGTACTAAAATAGTCGACCTGAGTACACGATCACGTCCCCAGTACACCGATTCAACCGGCGCCTCGGTCTTGTCGACTGCACCTGCTCTTGCCCTCTTCACAGCTTCTACGACTCCGGCTGCATGCAGGAAAACGGCATTCGTGTCATGGCCGCTCTGGATGCAATCATTTCATGAAGACGCTCTGTTCCGCTAGCCTCTCCCATCTGGTTCTCTGCCCCAGTCTGTGGCCCTCACTAGCGTAGTCTTGGAGGGGGAAGGGTGGGCGAGCAATTTTTAGTTTTGCATGCGAAAATATACATGCACACTTACAAAGGCACGCATGAACATACGTAAAGCGCGATTAAAATCTCCACAGCCAGAACCCTCCGCCCCCGCCATAGAATTCCGGCTACGCCGCTCTTGTCCCTCAAGGACATCTTCCCGCTCGCCGTCACCGACACGCCATGGGAGCGACGCAAGGACCGCTGTATTGCTTTCCTTATGGAATTCTTGCGCGAATCAACGACACCTGCAGTCACTCGAGAAATAAGTCGCAAAGCACCACTGATTCTTCGCGACGCTTTCTCTAACCACCGCAACTACCTCTGCGAAAGATGCTAATGGCTCTTATTCTACGCTATTTGCGTTCAGATATATGCGCTACCTTGCACGATGATTCACCTTGAGCACATTCCGAAGTGTCTTAGAATTGCGCTTTCCTTCGGGTCCTCTATTATGAATGCGTAATACACAGCTTCGTCCGCCGCTACGGCCGTTTCATTACACAACGTCCCAAGATTCTCCATCGCCGTTTCCCAGCTTCTTAAAAAACCTGTGCTTTGTTCTCCCCAACCCTTGGACTGCGTCAGCGTTGATTTTTATGAAATCTTGACATCACTCCTGCTACCAACCGATAGATAACTGATGTCATCGACCACCTCACACGCTAATCAGACTTCACGATTGCCATCTGCATCGGGTAGCGATGTTGCCCCTTATATCACACTACTTCATTCTACAGCACGGCGCACCACGGGAGCCGCTTATCCACCGAAAGATGTGTATTTCTGTCGGACTTCGTCAAGAAATTCTAGAGGAATGCAACGGCTTACAATCCTAAAACTAATGGTTTCACGGAAGGATTTATTCAGACGTCGGGTGATATGCTGGCAATGTACGTCATTTCCAATTACCGTGACAGCGACCATGTCCTTGCCTTTGTGACGTAAGCCCATTATACTGCTACACAGGTCGCGACTGTATTCTCTCCATACTTCCTGTTATATGGGCACGAGCCCTCTTTCACGCTCTGCGCCATACTTCCTTGCCACGCCTATATGCGTGAGACGACGACAGTTTCACAAACTGCTAAACACGCTGAAGAAATTCGCCAGTTTGTCCGACCTCATTGCTGGTCAGCAGCGCCACAAATATCATCGAGGCGCCTCAAAGTTGTGTCGTATATGACTTGTGGGGCTCTGGACTTGTTCAGCTAGCCCTGGTTAGTCAACGAAACTTCTTTGGAAGTACCCCGGCCCGTAACATGAGGTCTTGCTAGTTGTGTACTTCATCTGCACCGTCAAGCCGCTTGAGCCTGCTTCTGATCTACAACGTCGAGGGCATGAGATTGTGCATACGGATCTGGTAAAGCCTTACTACCGCTTTGCAGTGGTGTTCTGCCAGTAATTTGTCAGTAAAACTATTTTCCGGAAGGGAAGTAGATGTAATGAATAAGACTGTGCTACTTCAAGAAGCTGCTCATGAAGAAAGAAGACGACGATTCTGCAACATAAGCTTTGCGCTGGTCCTGCTATCGCTAGTTAAGTTTCTACGTCTCTCATTGATAATAAAGTGCTTACTTAAAAGACTTCATTATATTATAAATAACTTCCCTCATTCTTTTCTTGGTTTCATTACTTGTTGCCTTCTCATAGTTGCGGTTAGCTAAAATATGGCCTCTTGGTTCCCTTTCCTTTGTTCATTAAATAATTCGTTGCGTGGTAAGGAACAATAAAGCGTGAGAAGTTTACTTGCATTGAGATGTACTAAGCATGCGCAGCGCAGAGAAACGAAGACAAAAGAAGACACATAAACTACATAGAGTAGCGCTGCCGTTTATTTATTTTCTCTTGTCTTCATTTCCTTGCGCAGCACATGCATAGTATATATCAAGAAATGTCCCAACCAGCCCACCAACGCATTATTCTCGAAGTTTACTTGTTCTATTTTCTGAAGCGAAACCAAAACTGCAGCCAAGGTTTTGCAGCTGCGCCTTAGCGAAAAAAGAAGTCACTAAATCTTCGGCGACGCGGCACTAGTAATTTAATAGTTTCAGAATAGAGCACGCGAAACTTTGCGTTGCTCTTGTCGCTACTGCGCATGCGTCGTACGCTATCATCTTGCGGGTACCCGTTAGAGGGCGACACTTTGCGTGCCCTATTCTAAAAGTGCCTATAATTGCTGCGTTTTCCGTGGACAAACCACGATATTATTATCAGGCACGCCGTAGTGGAGAGCTCCAGGAATTTCGACCACTTGGCCTTCTTTAACGTGCATCTAAATAAGTGAACGGTGGTCTAGCATCTTCTATTGAGACTAAAATACTAGAACTGCGGCCAGAATCAAACCCATGTCATTCGGGTCATCAGTGAAGCACCGTAACCGCGGTACTACCGTGATGGACGTACGCGTTGCCAATAGCACGTCATAGGTGCTGTACCTATGACGTGCTATTGATGTTTGTGCCGGTGACTCACGCGTTATGTGGCTTCATCATTTTTTACTCATTGTTAATGATTTTTTACTCTTTTATTCGTTTTGTCTTGCGCAAGTGCGCACGCGTGTATTCTCGTTTTTTCTTGTCCTATCACGCGCACCGTTTCCCCACGTGCTTTTAACAACCGCTTGTCAGCCAATAACAGCGCTATGATACGTTACTGCGCATTTTATATTGCGGTACCGTCGATTGTTCGCGTCACTCCGACGAAGGCCGGTCCCGCGGCCGAAACGTCAGTCCTTTACTGAACAATTTTTCCTACGTGCTTGATTTTTTTCAACTTTTACTTCCGGGTCCTTTGTTAGCACTTTATTGTTTTTATACATATATATATATATATATATATATATATATATATATATATATATATACATATATATATATATATATCTATATGTGTGTGTGTGTGTGTGTGTGTGTGTTAAAAATGCAGAGGTCGTATGTAAGAAAGATATGCACTGAGTACTGCAAACTCGGGAAAAGATGAAACATAAAAAAGAAGAACATGTCAACAAAAAAAAAAAAACATACACATAAGTACAGAATATGCAAAGGTGTCAGGTCGGTCCCAGATACTTGTTCGATACTCCAATTTAGCATCCAGCACGAATTGCAACTGCCAGGATTCATTTCCCGTATACTTGCTTTTGCATGACCGAAGAAACGAGAGGTTCCCTATGTTTTCATTTATTCCTTGTGTCACTGTTTCAAATTTGTGAATGAAATAGGACTCTGTTCCCGTTCACGAGTACTGCGGAGGGTGACACGTATTTTGTCGAACGAGTGTTCTGGCAAACTCAGATGTTTAGAGAAAGGGAGATTTGGCAGAGTGTGCGCGTGAGCTCTGTGGTTATTCAGAGTAAAGGCCATCCCAGTCTGGCCTATATACTGCTGGCCGCAGGCATCGCAATGTAGCATATATAAAACATTCAGACCGTCACAATGCAGAGGTTCCTTAGTTTTGAATGTGAAGTCAGAGGACGAAGCCTTGGCAACACATGTTTTGGTCATATGTTTGCAGACCTGGCAGCGTTGTTTTCCACATGGCTTGCAACCCGATTCTCTGTTTTTAGACTCGGTCGTCTTAGCTCTTACTAGGATGTATTTTATGTTCCTTCCGCGGCGGTACACCACTCGCGGCGGCTCCCTGAAAACTGATGACAGGCGCGTACTTTGCTGTATAATGTTAAAATGTTTAGAGAGAATGTTGTTGAGGTGCGGTAGTGTGGACGAGTACGTGAGGACAAGGTTAGCTCGGTTTTTCGAATGGCATGGTTTCGAGCACGACAAAATTTCGTTTCTATCTCAACTCCGCGCCCGGCTTATAGCATCATCGATGATACTCTCTGGGTAGTCCTTCGCCACAAGAGCCGTTTTAAGATCCTCGGCATAACATTCGAAGATTATTTTATTTATTTATTTATTTACAGATACTGCAATCCCTTATAGGGGATTTTAGCAGGGTGGAAGTACAACATATTATGGAAGAAATGCAGGCAACAAAACAAAACAGGGTATAATACATTGCTCCAAAAGTACAAATACCACAATTACAGGTTATGCGAACGAATACATTGTTTTAGGCTATTGGGCATACAAATACTGTTCGTATACAAAGCGTCAACTAAATAAACAAAACCCGGCAAAAAGAAATACGTATTATGAAGGAAGTCATATTGGAAGGTAAATAACAGATGTGCGTAGCAAATAAAGACGGTGAAGGTTGAGTAACTTGGGTATTAGGGTGCTATGCAGGATGGCCCGAGCTTCTCGGGCACACGAGTTTGCTCCGAGCTTGCATTACGGCGGTCATGACAGGAAGACAGTGCGGAGCACGCGATAGCAGCGTTGATAAAAACGGCTACAAGAACGAGCATGGCGTCACGTACGCATGTGCGGCATTTGCGGCGGTTTTCAAAGGAACACCGCGTGCGAACGCGTCAGCGCCGCCACTCAGTCAACATTTTGACAGTGCAGCGACGTCAGCGTGATTGTCGCGCTATCTTTTTGCCAACTGATCATCGCGCCTCCCACGGGCGTGTTCGTGGGCGTTTGTCCTTTTTCGGAAAATTCTTTCGTTCCACCTGCAGCATGGAAATTTCCACTCTCGAAGGCAACAAGGGCGCACGCGCAGCACTCTGGTGCAGCTCGTTTCGCTTCTCTGGAATATTACAGATAAATAAACGGACAGGTTACTGCTATACTTGCATAACACGTCTGAAGATTTTTCTGCAGAAGCAAATCGGTAGAAACAATGCCTCCACAAACAAGTAAATAGTAAACAAGTAAATAGTTCTTGCCGAAAATCCCTCCAGGGGCGCTTGCTTCATAGCTGTGAGTGGTACGGTCATGAGAGCGGTGAAAGTAAATGCGAGACATCGTACCCACGTGATGATATAACCTTTAGTTCTTCGTGCCTGTGTGCATAGTATGTGCGATTAGGCTCATAGATGAATCGTGCCGGTCGCTGGCGTTGCGTCGTGAGCACTGTTTTTCTGCAAGAGGAAACGCGGTGGGCGGACCCGCTCTTCGCCGAGGGCGTCTGTCAATCAAATTGATTGACGCGCGAACTCGGGCACAAACTCGTTGATTCTGAAAAGGCCCCAGTTCAACTCGTAACCGTCATAGTGCCGGTGTGCTTGTCAAGTGTTTTATGCGGTGGACGCTACTCAGCAGCTTCTTTGCATATAAAATAATTTGGTCAGCTTGCTCTACTTGTGCGAAGTCTGGAGCCACCGGAGGAGCTTGTGGTCACCTAGCTTCTTCCAGCTTTTTACGTGGCTCGTCTACTCAGTATGCTTGGTTTGCTTCGGAGTAATGACCGTATCAGTTCGGTTTCAGTATTGGTGCTATTAATTAGGAAGATGTTAACATGATATTGAATGTCCTTTCTTAATTGTTAATGTTTTAATTACCACGACATTAATTACCCAGGTTTAATTCGCAAGGTCCTGAATAGCACAGAAGTAATTAGCATACTACTAATTAGCACGATCTAATTAACACGACCTCGGTGAGTAAGGTCTTCATTATATTGGTTTTAATACACGCTCCTGATTACCGTCGTGTTAATTAGCACTAATTGTTGATTTTCTAATTACAGCGGCATTAATGACTCAGGTTGATATCGCAAGGTCCTGAATAGTACAGAGGTAATTAGCATAATACCAATTAGCACGATCATAATCAAAACGCTCTTAATTAGCGCCGTGTTAGTTAACATTATTTTATATTGTCTTAATTACCACGGCATTAATTACTCAGGTTTAATTCGCAAGGTCTTGAATTGTACAGATGTAATTAGCATAATCTTGATTAGAACGATCCTAATTAAGACGATCTCGGTGAGTAAGGTCTTGATTATCTTGGTTTTAATTACATGCTCCTAATTAGCGGCGTGTTAATTAGCATGATCCTAATTACCTTGTTCCTAGCTTTACACGACTTCATTAGCATGGTCTTAGTAAGACGTGGCTTAGCTCGGCTTTCGCATGATTTGGCCTAATCAGCTTCGTCATAGCACGTCCTGACTTAGCTAGGTATACCGCCCAGCCAATTAGCTAGTCAGCCGGGCGCACGTGCTCTGGGAGCGAGCAGACGATGAAGAAGAGAACGACGAGGGCGCGCGCCGGCCGAGCAACGCGCTAGAATGCACAGGCCGACCATGGTGATTATACACGTGGCCTCGGCGATTAGCGCTAGCCGCCGTGTTATAAGGCGCTCGGTCGGAACTTATCTCAGATGACACTGTGCTGATAATCCTAAAGGATACTTAGTGCAGGCGTTAAACGCTTGAAAATGAATTCAAACGGCCCGCGCACACATAAAAAATATAGTTAGTAGAGCTTTCTGCCACTTTTCTTGCATGGGTGCACTTCTGCACTCAGTGGAACGACAAACAAATGAAAGAAGTTTGACGACACCACCCAACCTTCTCGACCGCCCTTGACGTGACGCCGCGTTCCATCGTAACCAATGGAACGGAGCGTGCGCTGAGGGATGGATTTCACCTTCTCGTACTATTAGCTCGTTCAAAAGGGGGTGTCGTCAGAGCTCGGAAAGATCCCGAGTTTCGCCAAACTCGGGCCATCCTGCATAGCACCCTTAGTCAGGTTATTCCATTCAGTCACAGTCCTTGGAAAAAAAAGAATATTTGAAACAACTGTTTTTTACGCTGAATGGAGTAATTGTTAGGTGATGCCACTGTCTTGTGGCATACCCAGAAGTAAAAGTAATTATATCAGATATGTTAATATTGTAATGCTTATTGATAAGTTCAAATAAGGATTTTAGTGGGGAAACACGATTGAGTTCCGTAACATATATATATATATATATATATATATATATATATATATATATATATATATATATATATATATATATATATATATATATATATATATATATATATGTATATATATATATGTGTGTATATATATATATATATATATATATATATATATATGTGTATATATATATATATATATATATGTATATATATATATATATATATATATATATATATATATATATATATATATATATATATATATAAAAGACATGATTATTAATTTAAAGGTGTGAAGGACGCTACAGACAGACAGTAACCATTTTTAATATGCTATATATCAGCGAGCTTTCCTTCGATGCATTTCGCCCAATTTATAGCAGTTAGTGAGTTCCGCGAACAGCGTGGTCAAGCGCAGTTTGCTTGCTCTATGAGACGCGGAAATGTAAGCTCGGCAACTCTCTAGGCATAAACACCCATATTAGACAAAGGCCAGCACGTGCAACTTCGACCTGGTCTGCACTTGAAGCACAACAGGTACCGCCTTTAGTTTTGGGATTATGCAGCGCAAGGAAGCGCACATGCGGATTATGAAAATGGTCTTACAGACCTTGGACAATGCAGCTTTCAGCTAATGCTTGCACTCCCACGTCAGCCAGCCTATAGAAGCCCCCCCCCCCCTTCTGCTGTGACGGGAAAGGAGGACAGTCGCGAAATACAGTTGGTTCAAATGACACCTAACAGACAAGAAAGGCAAGGAAAGTGTAGGAGATGTCTTTTGTAGCAATTATGGTGTAAATGAGAAGAAACTGAAGTGCCCGAAAAGATAACTTGCCGCTGGTAGAAACCAAACCTGCGACCTTCGAATAACGCGTCCGATGCTCTGTCAACTGAGCTACAGCGGCGGTCATCCCCCCGTCTACTTGACGGGGTATATAACTTTTTAAACGAACACTTATAATTCTCATTCTTTCGTTTAGATGTTCTAGTGTCTGATACATTTGGCACGCTCACGGTTCGGGCTCCACCGTGGCCTAGTGGTTACGGCGCTCGACTGTTGAGCCGAAGGTCGCGGGACGGAATCTTGTCGCGGCGGCCGCTTTTTCGGTGGAAGCGAAAATGGTCGAGGTCCGTGTACTTGGACTTAGTTGCACGTTTAAGAAATCCACATAGTCGAGGTTTCCTGAGCCCTCTATTACGGCGTCTCTCATAATCCTATCGTGGTTTTGGGACGTAAAACACCAGAATAATAATAATATTATTATTATCAATAATAATGTTACAGTTAAGGCTGCGCCCATGATCGAAAAATGTGCGCGTAGCGCCGAGTAAAGCCAACGACGATTCATAACCGGGAGGCAAAAACTCATGCCGCTTTACTGCCCGCAGATGCCGGTACCAATGGTCTGTCTGGCCCCGCCATGGTGGTTTAGTGGTTATGGCACTCGACTGCTGACCCGAAGGTCGCGGGATCGAATCTCGGCCGCGGCGGCTGCATTTTCGGTGGAGGCGAAAATGTTTGAGGCCCGTGTACTTAGATTTAGGTACACGTTAATGAACCCCAGGTGGTCGAAATTAGCGGTTAGAAAATCGTTGGCGCAAACCAAGAACGATGACGTAGAAGTAACACGGACGAGCGGTCCGCCACTACGGCGTCTCTCATAATCACATCGTGGTTTTGAGAAGTTAAACCCGAGATATTTTAGATGTGAAGCATCTTATAGCGGAGTTCAATCCGGTGGTGATGGTGGTGGTGGTGATGTGCGGCGTGACCACCCTTACTGCGCATGCGCAAGCCCTCTCCACACACCTCCTCTCCCACCCCCTCTCCACTTCCAATTTCCCATCCCCGTTCCCCTTTTCCCCTCACCCTCTCCACTTCCCCTCCCCTCTCCCCTCCCCGCCCCCTCTCTCCTTCCCCCTCTCCACTTCCCCTCCCCCTTTCCTCTTTTCCCCTACCCCTCTCCCCTCCCCTTCTCCACTTCCCCTCTCCCTTTTGCCTCTCTCCCCTTCCCTCTCCACTCCCCCTCTGAAACGCGGGCTCTACATGCCGAAACTCTGCTTCGCATCGCCTCAGGTCCCCTTTAGCGGGAGATGGTGTGATTTTTTTTATTATTACTATGGTCTGTTTGAGGCTAGTATGTTGCTTTGTAATCTCGCATGGATGACCTCAAGCAATAAGTCACGTCAGTCCGCAATTACAGCATTATCTAGGGCTTCCACAATATCTAACGGACAAGCGGAGAAATGATGCCGTCCCTACGAATGCAAGCGTCTTCTTTTACTACCCCTTCCTCCTCATCTCTGTTTTGCCTTCCTCAGGAAAACAGAGCCGTTTGCCTTCCTAGGCAAAACAGAGACACTGTATGTTTCCGGTTCGTGTTTTCGACCAGTGTGGTCACCGAAAACGACTCCAATTCAGTGCGCTCGAGTAGGCAGCTGGCCTTCGAGGAGATACGACCTGCTGCCGAATAGTCCATGGCTGATGGCCACAGATCCTTTAATCCGTGACATCACCCAAAGACGGCGGGCCCCCTGTGTGCGCTTGGGAAAGTGCGAATTTTCCCGAAGGCGCAAATACGCACATCTGATCTCTAGCGCGTCTGATAAAAACACTTCGGTCGAGATCAAACACAAGCAATGCCTCTCCAAAATTGAGACATCCTTTTTAAAGCACCCCTAAAAAATGTCGATTACTCGATTAATCGATAAAAACATCATATCGAATGCAATTAATCGATCAAAGGATAAATTTGCGAACGATTAACAATTACTCGAATAACGATATTAATCGACCGTCCCTACCGCACGTAAATGGTGTCTTGGCATATCTAGCTCGTTCTGTAAGGTGCTTGTGTTGTTTGTCCATCCTTCTAAACGAAATGCTGGTATCCGGAACAACCACTAATGCCAACTGTGATAGGATATTAATCTTGCAAAACCGAGTGCTCCGTATAATAGAGTAATATAAAGGTCATCCCATGGACGTGGACACTCAGCCGCTTTTTCTTAAGCATGAAATTCAGTCCGCTAGGAAAGTGTAAAATGTTAAGATGATGAAACCCCATTTATCAATATAAACCGCAGAACTTTTCCCAAGCACTGTATCAACAAAACATGGCTCCAGAAATTTTGCCCGCCTTACCAAGAAAACACGCACGAATTATGGCAAGCTGGCTATTGATTATAATATGATACAGTTGCGAAACCTACACGAATCTAGTACACACTTTGCACTAAGAAATAAACGCTTTAAATGCCATTATAAATGATTTATTCTTTCGAAACACGCCAAAGTAGATTCATAGGCATTGACAATTAACAATCGTTCTATACTTACTTGATTTTTTGTAGATTTTTTTTGCTGGTACCCTTAATCTCAAACAGAACTGTTTGATTGCAGGAATGCTTTCTGTTAAGTGCATAATGTGTTCCAGATGTGTATTATGTGGAAAGCAGCATGTTTTGAAATGTATAATATTGTCGTGTATGTTTGCCAAGTAAGCATGTTCTGAATGTGTAGAGGAGTTTTAGTGCATGTGAATGAAAAAATTCACAGTTTCGCCGCCAGGGCGAAGCAATGAATGCGATAGCAAGAAATTAGAATGCCACACGATTAACGAGAAGCAACTCGGTACTTGCAGCGCGCCGCTGTAGCACAAAGACAGACGCCCGAAGAGAACGCACAGGCATGCACAGGACCAGCGTGGACTAACAACTGTCACAGTTGTTACGTCTTTGTGCTTGAGCAACGCTCTGCAAGTGTCTACAATGGAGAATCAGACGCTCATAGATATTTCTTTTTCTTTTAATCTGCGGCACGTGGAGTGACTCCTTGCTTCTCCTGCCACACGGGGGCGTCTGATGCAAGATGTGCCCGGTTTTTCTTGTTTGTATTTTTTTTTTTTTCATTTTTCATCACGGGTGGGTAGAGAAAAAAGCCACTTTTTCGTGTGCATCTCAAGGGCAATTTTCAAATTGAAAGAAAATGAGGAGCGCTGCGTGATAGAAAACGCGCTCAAACTCCTCCGAGATTTGCTTACCACCAGCGGTAAATGGTAAATAACTAGCAGTAAATTAGTAGCTCGCCGTTATTCCACCCGCGCATGCTTGAGGCATGGTCGAGTTGTCTAATGCAGCGGGCTGGGGAGCGAGGGGTTGATGGTTCGAATCCTTAGTACGGTGCTTCGGAATTTTACAGCGAAAGCTGTTATGAGATCAGAACAAGGGCCGTTTTTTGGCGCCGTAGTTGTCCGCCGCCGCCGCCGCCGATGTCCGTAACCACTATGGCTCGAAGTAAGAAAAAGAAACGAAATAAGGAAAAAATTCCAGGATGGAACGAGGTTCGAACCTGGGCCCTCTGCGTGGGAGTCCAGTGTCCTACATTAGAGCCATGCAGGTGATTGAAACGGCTTTGCAAAAACACGCTATACCGGCTTCATCTCGGGAAGGAACCAAACTTACATATCTAATGTAGCGTGGTAGAAGAGTAAAACAACAACCAAGCGTCACACAACGCAAATTCTGTAACCAGGAGTCACACAATGCTAATTGCGCAACGAGTGGTTTGTTGAATACTTCCAACCCATTACAAAGGGCTCTGCCATAATTCTTCATCGTCATCAGCCACAGCATCAACAAAGTGCACATAATGCCTTACAGGTGGTTAGCAGGTACCACCGTTCTCCGCAGAATAACGAAAAATTTCATAGCGGCTGCTTCTCTACTTCACAAAACTTATGATGATTTATAGCGTAGCGGGTTCTTCGCAAGTGCACTTGTATTGGTTGCCAAGGAAGCCCATAAGGCTCCCATGATCCACTTCCTCAGGGTCTCAATATAGTTAATTCACTCTCTCTATCTCCTTCTCACGTTAGTGTATGTTATAAAGCGTGGTGGGAGATTGACATAACGAACGGGCGTCACACGATGCGAATTAAGTCCTTTAAAGCTTCCAACCCATTACAAAACCTCAGTCGTAATTCTTCATCGTCATCAGCCATCGCATCAAGAAACTGCTAATAATCCCTTGCAGATGGTACCTCGCTTCTCCGCAGAATGACGAGTAATGTGGTGGTGGGTGCTTCCCAACTTCACAAAAATTATGATTTGTGGCGTAGTGGATACGTTGCTAGTGTACTTGTGTTAGTAGCCTCAAGAGAGTTTATAAGGGGCTCTAGAAATGCTGCTCTTCGAGCTTTCGCTGTGACTGTGCTGCGCTTTCCGCGCAGGCCTGGCGTTTTTTTTTTCTTCTGCTTTATATTTCCTTGTGCCTTTTTTATGTATATTGTAACGCAGCGTTCGAACTCATTAATGGGTCGTCCTCTCGAGCGCCTCCTAGTGCTTTCTAATGCAGCTCGTGCTGAGAGTCGGCCCCGTATCGTCGAACGAACATACCCGGTCAACTACCTGATCGAACCCATCGAACCATCTTCGGACACGCACCGTCGAGGGCGCGACATTGTCAACGTGGAGCGCCCGAAGCCCTTCCATGACCCGCTCATAGTGACAAGTTGCTAGGTCGCCAGCGGCTCCCTTGTCGTACCCAGGGTAATTGTAGCGAAGCGTTTTTCGGAGAGAATGCAGCTCGTGCTGAGAGTCGGGCCCCACCTTGTCTGTCGCTGTGGTGTTTCGTCGCCGAGTGCCCGCTCATAAACGTCTTCACAATATAGGTGCATATACATACCCGGGACACGACGGTGACGGCGACGTCACAAATCAGCGGAGAGTGTCCACATAATTGCTATCGCAACAAAAGAAAATATATGAATGTGATAGCACGTAAAACCAAGCAAATATATTATATAAATGAAATGTGAATAATGTGTCACTGATGCTGACTGCATCATTATGAGGAGGTCAAGACCTCATCAGGCTTTTAGTGGCGAACTACCTTAGGGTCTCGGCGTGTCGGCGTGCATCGTGCATCGTCGCCTGCTGTCGGAACTGTCCATTTGCTTGAGCGCAACATAGCGCGCCACCGCCTCAGCGCTCGCCGTGTGGCGAGAGAGAGCGAACGGCGCGCGTTGACTATGGAAACGCTCTTTCTGCGGTGAACCCTGAACTACTTTTAGGGGCGAAGCTCCTTAAAGCGGCACACGTTCGTCCCTCGTAGTCGTAGTGCGTAACCAGTCGTAACGCTAGTACCACATCTTGACCTCCAAGGTGGTGCCGTTGGGAGATTTTTCCTGTGCGTTGTTGAACAATAAAAAATTCGCAGCGTGCGCGTTAACTAAAAGTCGAATTCTTCTGTCTCTCATTCCCCATTAGCAGCCATTGGCATGTTCCAGTAGGAAACGTTAGTAGAAGTAGAAGTGTAAGTGTTAGCTAAAAGCCGACTTCTTCTGTCTCTCATTCCCATTAGCAGCAATTGTTTACCTCCAAGGTAGTGCCTGGTGAGATTTCTCCTGTGCGTGATTAAACAATAAAAATTTTGTTCAAAACGCTGTTGATTGATGAAATAAACCAACGAAAGACGCCAGAGGTTTTCTCAAAGCAAAACGAAAGAACGCCAGATGTTTCTAAAGCAAAACGAAAAGCCGCCCGCTGCTTAACCAAAGACGCCAGATGTTTTCTAAAGCAATGGTTTTCGTAACAACGAAAATTCACAGCGTACATGTAAAATTACAGTGAGCTCCAAGTCGTCATAACTCTCATCGAACCTTTAGTGTAAACGCGCCCGATCTCACGTCGGTGATGATGCACTGGGCAGAATTCACGGAAGATTCACGGTTTACCGATGAACCACCGCAGCTTCGCCCACTCATCATCATTCACTCCGTGGATATGCTGTGATTTTTTGAGCAAGGAATGAGAACGCGCCCTCGCCCGCGAGAGACAACGCCCACGCAGGCAGCGTCTGCTAGCGAGTTCCTGGAATGAAAAAAATCACAGCATATCCACGGAGTGAATGATGATGAGTGGGCGAAGCTGCGGAGGTTCATCGGTAAACCGTGAATCTTCCGGAATTCTGCCCAGTACATCATCACCGACGTGAGATCGGGCGCGTTTATACTAAAGGTTCGATGAGTTATGACGAGTTGCAGCTCACTTTAATTTTACATGTACGCTGTGAATTTTCATTGTTTAGAAAACCATTGCTTTAGAAAACATCTGGCGTCTTTCGTTAAGCAGCTGGCCGTCTTTTTCGTTTTGCTTTAGAAACATCTGGCGTTCTTCCGTTTTGCTTTTACAAAACATCTGGCGTCTTTCGTTGGTTTATTTCATCAATCAACGGCGTTTGAACAAATTTTATTGTTTAATCACGCACAGGAGAAAATCTCATCAGGCACTACCTTGGAGGTAAAGAATGGCTGCTAATGGGAATGAGAGACAGAAGAAGTCGGCTTTAGCTAACGCTGCGAATTTTTATTGTTCAACAACGCACAGGAAAAATCTCCCACCGGCACCACCTTGGAGGTCAAGCGTAAGACTGGTTACGCACTACGACTACGACTACGAGGGACGAACGGGTGCCGCCTTAAGGAGCTTCGCCCCTAAACCGACTGCTCGCGCTGCACGACAATTAACTGGCCACCCCGTATATAAGCACTGGATCCTGACCTGCAATGTAGCGCCCGGTGGGAGATTTCCCTTGTGCGTAGTTGAACAATAAAGATTCGCAGCGTGCGCGTTAATTAAAAGCGAACACGCTATCAGCAAATCATGTGAACACTGTGTAAAGGACAGTCTCTGGAAGCAGTCCTCCGCCTCTCGGAAGCTGGCTACCCAGTGCACGTCCAGGTGTTCAATCGCCGAAGTCTTGATTAAGAAATACCGGCACGCTAATCAAGGTCGTTGTCCCAACGCTGATGTCGCGCGAAACAAGATAGCTGTTGTGCCATACATGCACAAAATCTCGCATATATTAAAAACGGGTGGCGTCACGTGCTAATGTGCAGGTAGTTATTTCAGCCCTGTGCAAGCTCAATTTTATTTGCAGACTGAGTAGTCCAGCACCGCAAAACACCTCTGCTTGCTGAGATAAGGCATCGGACGCAGTTCGTGAACTGTAGAGAGGGCAGTGGTGTATCAGATTCCCCTCTCTTGCGGATAGCAGTAGGTCGGACAGACGGGCGCTGTCTGAATCACATGTTATGAGAGCACTGCAACCGATTCAAAGAAGGGTAACGATGGCTGGCTCGCGATGCATTGCAGAGCTTGTGGGTGCGCCCGGTTTTAGGGCGTAGCTCCTCTTAGTCTAACCTTGTCCTATGTCAGGCGTAACCGCGGCAGTATCTCCCGACAGTATAATAGATGGCGCTGGTCCCTTAGAGCCGCATGTAAACTGCAGTTGGGTGACAATATACTAGATGGCGCTGTCCCATAGAAATAGAAAATAATAAATAAAAAGAATAAAAACAAAATAAAAAAATAAAAAATAAAGAATGAAAAATACAAATAAAAATAAAAAATGAAAACAGAAACATAAAAAAGAAGGAAAAACGGAAAAAGGAAAAATTGTTTACAGCTGGGCGAAACCACTGAGCATTTCACGGTGTACACATGATTGCTTCAGGAGCTTCGCCCAAGCTCTTCATCATTCACTCGTGGGTATGCTGTAATTTTTTTAGACCACCAAGGTGTTATTGACTAACCGTGATGAAGTAACGAGACTAATAGTAGAAGCCGCCCCCCCCCCCCCCAAAAAAAAATCGCAAATCTGGGTCGCAATTGCGTAAGCGCCGGTCCCTGTCAGAAAAAGAATTGTATTTATTGAACATGCATTAGTTTTGCAGTTGGTGCGCATATCTTGTACAAAAGGTTATGATGCGAAAATACCACTTCTCTGCACGCCTCCTGTTCAAATCAGAATGACAAAAAAATGCTTCTCTGCGCATGACATCTGCCTGTAGCGTTTGAGCATCACCACTGTATATATTCGCGCTTCGGTTGAAATACACCATTTTGTTCAAAGTTAGCACACGTCTTGTGTCCTCCCTTCTCGTCGTTGTGTCATTTTGCGCTGATTTTTTCCTAATGTCCTACCAACAAGGGCGAATTTATTCCTTGTGCGGACAGCGGGTCTTTGTGTCCAATCGTTCTTCTGTCTCTGATTGCCCATTAGCAGTGATTTTGCAGGGGGAAGCACCGGCGCACACGGCACGCTGCACCCTCCACAGGTTTCACGTTAGTGCAGCTGAAACAACCTTCCCTCTATGCTTTGCCCCCTTCCCAAATTTTCTTCTTTCTTTTTAGCTTTTAGTCTTTCCTCCCGCAGGGACATTTCCTATTAATGCGAAGCATTTCTTAGCGAACTTCTGCGACTTTGAGCGTACCTATCTATCTATCTATCTATCTATCTATCTATCTATCTATCTATCTATCTATCTATCTATCTATCTATCTATCTATCTATCTATCTATCTATCTATCTATCTATCTATCTATCTATCTATCTATCTATCTATCTATCTATCTATCTATCTATCTATCTATCTATCTATCTATCTATCTATCTATCTAGCCGCCTACGACTTTGTGCTCTCCTGCTCGTTTCGTTAATCGAATGTACACCAAAATTGGTATGGCATAACATGACTGTATGACGAACATGAATGACGAGTCATAACATGAAAAGCATGATATGCATGTCATGAACGACATGATATACATGCCACAATCTTGGTGCTCTTACGGCCGTTTCATTAACTTGATATATACTAAAATTGATACGGCCTGACAAGTGTGTATGACAAAACATAACTGACAGGTCCTAACATGCAAAGCATGACACGCATGTCATGTACAGCATGATATACATGCCACGCTCATGGTGCGCTCGCGGCCGTTTCGCTAGCTTGATATATACCAAAACTGGTATCTTGCGACATGACTGTATGACGAACATAAATACGACGAGTCAACATGAAAACCATGACACGGATGTCATGTACAGCATGACTTATATGCCACGCTCATGGTGTGCTGGCGGCCGTTTTGCTGGCTTGATCTACCGCGAAATTGGTATTGCGTGACGTTAATGTGTAACGAACATAAATAACACGAGTTAACATGAAAATCATGACAGGCATGTCATAGCACGACTTACGTGCCACGCTCATGGTGCGCTGGTGGCCGTTTCGCTAACTTGATCTATCCCCAAATTGGTATTGCGTGACGTGACTGTGTTACGAACATAAATAACGCGAGTTAAGATGAAAATCATGACAAGCATGTCATGTACAGCATGACTTACGTGCCACGCTCATGGTGCGCTGGCGGCCGTTTCTCTAGCTTTGTCTACCCCGAAATTGGTACTGTGCGACGTTACTGTGTAACTAACATAAATAACATGAGTGGCACGCATTTTCCTCAATGACAGACAAGACGATGTATGCAGCTCTTTGCTGGCTGCTTCGCATTACATCGATTCCCACAATGCGTGGAATCTGGCGGCTTTTTTTTTTTGTTCTGCAAATAAACAATGTTGAGTAAGCAACGCTCAGATGATGATCAGATTCAGTTCCGATTCACTTCTGGCCGTCAGTAATCTGATCATCAGATTACTGACGGCCAGAAGTGGATCGGAAGTGACGACTCGCAGAAGCGGCCGCTCGATGCTGCGGGCGCTCAGGTTGCAAGAGTGCCACTTCGACTGAAGACGAGCTCCACTTCCGCGCCAAACTACGCTCATAAGCCGAACGAGATAAGGAATGCCTCGCTGTGAAAGGTAATGGCTGTTTAATGCCTACAAAAGCCGTATTATAATAATAATAATATCAGGGGTTTAACGTCCCAAAACCACGATATGATTATGAGAGACGCCGTAGTGGAGGGCTCCGGAAATTTCGACCATCTGGTGTTCTTTAACGTGCACCTAAATCTAAGTACACGGGCCTCTACCCTTTCGCCTCCATCGAAATGCGACCGCCGCGGCAGGGAAAAAGCCTATTATAAAATGAAAACTCTACCGGCAATTTGGCAGTGAGCGCCTCCAGTAGTGCGGCCACGTGTTGCATCCTGTCATCTGATAGCCTAAAGGTAATTAGGTTATCTCTCTCAGCAACATGACACAAAAGCAAGCAATTGACATCTTACGAAAGCTGTCATACGTGCTTAGAATGGTCAAATATGCTGGTCGGTCGCTATCAAAAGCCGAAGCCAACGGAAAAGAAATACCCTTGCATTTTTTGGACCACGTCAAATTTCACCGATGCCTATCGGAAGGCCTTTCAAAGAGGTGGGCCTTTCAAAGAGGTGGGCCTTGTGTAGGTGGTAAATCTGAAGGCCCCCTTAGGTGGCCTCGCACAGTGAGGTCTCCAGCTGCAGGAAATCGACATCACCGTGGTTATACAGGTCCCGACAGAATCACTCAGATGCCGACTACTTGTCCTGCTCCCCTTTTTACCCGCCACCGCATGACGAGCAGCATTAAGAGACGTTCCTGGGAGCTTTAGCTGCAAACTAGTTACATCATGGAATACCTGGAAGGCAAGATCAACTGTATCTCAAGAGGCTTGAGGCGTACATTTAAATTCGTTTTGCTTACAGATGGCGTGCTCTTCAAGAAGTGCCCAGTAGTTCACGCTAGCTACCTTCGCCTTGTGCCCTCGGAATTGCGTCCAAAAGTTCTGCAGGCTTCACATGGTGACGTGACTGCTGGTCACCTCAGCTTCACGCGCACGCTCGCGAGGATTCAGGAGGAGTCTCTTAACAGCGACACGACCCATTACGTGAGAACACGGCGGGACTGTCCACGACAGAAGACACCGCCGGCAAGGTCGGCGGTATTCCTGCCAACAATCAAACCAGCGCTTGTTGTGTGCGTCGTTTCCTCCCCTTTAGTGTGCTCGTTTTGTTGGTGCGCTGATATCTGAAGTATGAATCAAACCACTTTACAGACCGATCTGTCAGATAGGCACACAATTACTCCCGCCCTTTTCCGGCGTCAACGTCCGGTAATAATGAATCTTTATGTCTACAGAATCCCTCACCCGCTACGCCGAAACGAAATGCATGCCAAAAGGTAATACCGCCGAGGTAGGCAAGTTCTTCGTAGCAAAGGTCGTGCTGCGACGTGGTGCCCCAGACGTCCTCATCACAGGCAGAGGAACCCATTTTCCTTGGACCTGACTCAATCTGTTCTCCAGTACAGCTGAAGAAGTGATCGCCTGACAACGGCCTACCGACAAAACAAGAGTGGCCTTACCGACTGTCTCAATAAAACCCTCGGCGACATGCTGGCTATGTACGCCGACGTCGAACATAGCGACGTGGACTGCCATTCTTCCGTGTTAGTCCTTTGCGTTAAAAACGGCCGTGCAAGGATCAACCCTCATGGCGGCCTTCGAGCTGGTCTACCCAAGGAATCCGACCACACCGCTTGAGGACATGCTCTCAACGATCACCAACGAAGAAAATGTGCACGTCGCCGCATATCTTCAGAGTGCCGGAGAAGCCATAGTAAACCGCAGACCACCGACAGCCGCTGTTAGAACCATCGACAACACTTTGTAATACCAGCGCAGTGACGGCGTTTGGGTCTCGCACCAACAGGGGGTTCCTTGATGCCTGGCCTGAACTACAGAGGACCTGGTTCGAACCCGCTCTTGACCCAGCACCTCTTGACGCTGTATCAACAGGGGTTTGATCCAAGACCACAAGGTGGCTTTCGAGTATTCCACCACACGGCCAACCCAGTTCTTGAAACGCCTTTCATATAAAAGACCCTATAAAGCCGTCACTTCGACCAGGGAATGATTTTACCAGATGTATTATGCCGCAGTCCAACAGTAAAATAGTAACCAGACGTCACATAAAGCGAATGGCGCAAGGGATGGTTGGTTTATTACTTCCGACCCATTATGAAAGGTTCAGCCAAAATTCTGCATTGCCGCCAGCCACAGCATCAACAAAGTGCAATAAGGTCTTACAGGTATTCATTTATTTACAGATTACCTACATCGCCATATAGGCATTACGTAGGCGGGGAACAAAAACATAACCAGAATAAAGGAACGCTTGCAGAGATATATACACACATATAGAAATATCAACATACATTATCAGGAGTAACATGAGTGTAGATCACCAAATACAATTTCGAGACACGTAGTACATACATTTGTTGATGCAAGAACAATTTCCCAACATAAAAAAATAAATAAATCATTATCTGTTATATTTACTAAGTCGTCTGTTAAACTGTTCCAATCTCTTATTGTTTTAGGAAAGAACGAGTAGAAAAGAGTGTTGGACCTGCATTTAAAGGTAGAAATGTTTTTGCTATGATCACAGCGAGTGGATGTGTAGGATGGTTCAACAAGGTAGCTATGACGATTAATACCTGTGTTAGAGTTATAGATCTCGTGCAACAGCTTAAGCCGTAGTTTCTGTCTACGTACACGGAGGAGATCCCATCCCAAAGTGGCCTTCATTTGAGAAACACTGGCGTAGGGGCTGTAATTATTTAAAACAAACCTTGCCGCTTGGTTCTGAAGTTTTTCAAGTCTATTTATAAGATAGTCTTGGTGGGGGTTCCATATTACGCATGCATAATCAAGTATGGATCTGGCTTGCAAAAAATATAAAGTTTCCTTGATTTCGCGCGTCGCCTGTTTGAAATTCCTGCGGATAAAGTGAAGCATCTTACTAGCTTTTGCTATGGCCGTGTCAATATGTTTGTTCCATGTAAACGATTCGGTAAAGTAAACGCCGAGGTACTTATAATCGCAGTGTATGTGATAGGGACGTCGTAGATGTTATATTGATGCTCTGATTTGGATGTTTTCCTTGAGAAGCTCACGCTGCAACACTGTAATATTCAAATGCATGTTCCCCTTTTTACACCTGTCCACTATGTGATCTAGGTCGGTTTGCAAGTATGTATATCATATCATTTTCAGTCACAATTCTCTGTATATGACACAGTCGTCAGCAAATAATTTTATGGGTGCTCTAATGTTTTCAACTATGTTGTTTATGTAGATTAGGAACAATAAGGGCCCTAAAACGCTTCCTTGAGGAACTCCCGAAGTCACTGCTATTGACGAAGATTTGACATTATTTAGGACGACGGACTGGGTTCTACCATTTAAGTAATTCCGTATCCATGCTTGAACGTTTTTATTTATGTTCGATGCAGCAAGCCTTACATCCAAGAGCTTATGCGACACAGTATCGAATGCTTTTGGAAGTCTATAAAAACCGCGTCTACCCGACTACCGTTATCAATGGCTTTGGATTCGAAATGCTGAAATTCTATTAGTTGGGTGTTACAGGAATGACCTTTCGGAAACTGTGCTGGGAGGGAGTAAAAAGAGCGTCTGAATCAAGGAATTTAAATATGTTGGAATGTAAAATGTGTTCAAATATTTTGCAACATATCGACGTTAAAGAGATTGGCCTGTAATTTTCTCTCAGTTTTCTGTCTCCAGTTTTAAAAACGGGTTGTAACGTTTGCCGTTTCCAATCCTGAGGTATAAGACCAGTTTCAAGGGAGAGTTTATAGATGATACTTAAATACGGAGCAATGATGCCATGACACTTCTTTGAGGACTACTGGGGATAGTCCATCAGGTCCAATGGCTTTTGTTGCGTCTAAGCTGCGTAATAATGAATCGACGTCACTAACATCAATTTCAATGTCTGGCATCATACTGCTCTGAGCGGTATTTGTTTAGAAGTGATGTCTGCTCGGTAGTTTCATGCGAAAAGGCTGATTGGAAATATTGATTAAAGCATTCCGCCCTCTGGAAGTCTGACGTCACGGTTTCGCCGTCGACACTTAAAGCTGGTATAGATATATCTTCTTTGCGGTTCTGCTTTACATATTTCCAGAATGACTTCGGGTTTTCTTTTAAGTCATTGCCTAATTTAACAAAAAATGAATCTTTCGCCGATTGAATTGTTACTTTTAATAAATTATTTATTCCCTCTAAGCGCTTTTGGTTTACCAAACTAGAGTTAGCAGAAAATAGTTTATACGCCTGTTTAGCTTTCCTAATAAGTTTGCGTATTTATATGTTAAACCAAGGTGTATGCGTTTTTTTTACGCAAGTACCTACATGGAACGTGACTTTCGACCAATCTGAATATTTTGTCGCGGAACGTTGACCACAGAGCCAACGGAGAGCGTGCTTTTGGCATATGCTGAAAAGTAGGGAAGAAGTTTTCTAGTTCATTTCTAATAGCAGCGTAATCTCCTCTGTCGTAGCTGAACACTTTTCTTCGTGGAGTTTGTGATGCCCGTACACGCTGTACGCCAAGCTCTGCGACAACGGCCCTGTGATCGCTAATACCTGGGCAAACAGTAATCCCTGATACTAAGTTTGGTTCATTGCAAAGCACCAAGTCTAAATTGAGTTTCTCGTGTAGGTTCCAGAACGTACTGCTGCAAACCATACAATCCGAGCAGTTCTTCAACTCTGAGTAGATACGGGAGCCATCACCAGCTACGCGTCCCGCACTCCAATTGAAGTTCGGCAAGTTAAAATCTCCCCCAAGAAATGCGCTGTTAGGCATAAAAGATAGCACATCAGACAGAAAACCGAATGATTCACTTCTGCCGGTGAGCCATAGTATGTCCCCAAACGCGACATTGTTTCCCTTGGGTTAATTCACGAGACACCAGACAGATTCAGAGTGTTTTCAAAAGAATTTCAGTGCTTGACAATGTATTTGATATTAAAGAACACTCCCCCGCCATGCCCATGTCTATCTTTCCGATAGACTGTAAAACCTGGCGGAAAGATTTCCACATTACACACAGAGTCATCCAACCATGATTCAGTGCCCATTACAATTTGAGGCTTAATGGTTGCTACCGAGGACATGAAACTATCGACTTTGTTCTTATGCTGCGACAGTTTACTAGCAGAACAGAAAGCCGTTGAGGCACGTGACCACAGAGGTGTGTTATCATTGAGGGAAACAGAATTTAATGTAATCGATTCTCTGCGGAATGATGAGTAGTGGCATAGTGGGTACTTCCCTACTTTGCAAAATTATGATGACTGATGGCATTGTGGGTACTTTGCAGCCCGTGATGTACGTAGTCGCCCCAAGAGAGTTGACAGATCTAGAAAGGCTGCTGCTTCAGATTTAGATGTGAATGTTCTGCGCATGCCACGCAGGCCTGCTGTTTCGGATTCGTAATTTTCTCCCTAATGTACAAGAGCCTTTAAAAGCTAACGCCCAGTAATCTAACCGATTTTCTTTTATTTGTGCTCTGCCTCAAGTACAGCACTTGAGCCATTACTTTCCCTCCCTGATATCAATGACGTGCCAGAATGACCTGCCAGAATATCAACGGCCTACTGATACCTATGTTCTGCCGTAATCAAACCCACGAGCACTGCGTGGCATTCATGTATATTCAAGCACAGAGCGACGCCACTACTTCAAACTGCACCGGAAAAATGCGCTCTGCTGGCGTCATGTCGGAGCAGCAGCAGTTTTGATTGCAGTGTTGGCCATGCGCTTACGTAATAATTTAATGAACATCTCATATGTACTACCATACTAATCAAGGTATTGTCAAGCATTGCTTGTGCGGAGGAACACACCGACAACCACAATTTCTGATATGAATATACCCACCACAGAGTCGGCTTCGTCTCTATAAAACAGACGTCTGTGATTTCACATGAGTGCGAAGATTACGCGGGGCCACAAGCTACCGTTCATGTGCCAGTGTAGTCGATGTGCCTCGCATGCCCACGATACATGCACCCCTTCTCAATGTGCACATAGACGTAAATGCATCTTCAGCAAACGGATCAAAGCAAACAATGTTAGGCGATCAATCTGAACGACAATGCGATCAATCTGAACGAATATTTGTTATTGTCATGACTGAGCTGCGAATTTTGTATTGACGTGGCACTCATAGCTGAAGACGCCAGTCCATTGTTCAAGAATTTGACGCGAATAACAAGACTGCGGTATTTTACTGCGAGAGCACCAATGGAGTCTTGAACAAGAAAGAAAAACAAGAGAAAAAAGAAACAGCACAGATTTATTGATCATATACTCAGCGCTCAAATTTCTATAAAAGGGACCATCACTTTAGGAACAGCATACAGCCCCCTGCGAGTTGCGCTAAACATGGGAAACATTTCAAGCTTCTGCTTCATGCTCATATTGACCGCATTCTTATTCTGGCAGTGATACAAGAAGATGGCGGCTCTCTTGTCCTTGCAGGTAAACCATATTCTGCTCCTAGTTTGAAATCTTCTCGGTGTGCGTGGTAAACGCTGCTTTCCATGCGAGTGCATAACAGCATAGTGAGAGCAGTCTTTAGAGCAATGCACGCTTTGTAGCAAATGTTGAGCACTATTCACATTTTTTTCGTGTTACTACGTATGTCTAAGCCTCTGTCGTTAGCTTATGCCTTCATCGACAAATTGTTGCGGTGCGCACCTTGACAGCTCCTACGACATCTGCGGATATTCCTCCTTCACGGACGGCTCTTAGTTACCAGGTGGACCTTCATCATCGTCGCGTTCACTGAATGTTCGGTGAGGAAGCGTATAAAAACGTCATAGACTGGCTTCAGCAGTTCGAATGGGTCACTGTGGTGAGTTGCTGGAGCTCGCAATGAAAGCTTCCCCCACTTAATTCGCGCGGAGACCTATTGTTGGTACATGGTACAAGAAGACGAAGATTAGTTTCAATACTTGGCACAACTTTTGCCAAAAGCTCCTCGAAACATTCTCGAGCTAGGACGGGCGGAATTGTTAAAACCAATTGAAGCCCGCGTACTTAAGCTAGAGAAAGCCGCCGCCATGTTCGCAGAGGAAATGGCCTCTCTGTATCGCCTAAATGACTCAGACATTTCCGATGCGAACAAAGCGCGCCATCTCCTGCGTGAAGTTAAGAAACCGCTGTGCGCGCTCCTTCCACGAAATCCCCTAACAACTGTTGATCAGTTCACAAGAGAGGCGACTGTCAAAGAGCGGCAACACCAGCTATGAGGCCGCCCCTTTGACCGCCTGTCGAGCCACACGCCAAGAAGTACGGAAGCGCAGAATAATCCTGTCTGCAAAAGCGTCTTACTCCAAATGATGAGAGAATTACTCCTTGAGGAACTTCGGGAGCTTGTCCTTCCTTCTAACTAACGGCCAATGAATTCGGTTGCAGAAATGGCGTCAAGCCTTTACATCGCCTGCGCCATGTTCTGGGGTATGACCCTTGAACTATGTCGTCATAGTCTGTCTATCCACACCTTCAGTGGAGGTAGCACCGCTCCCGCCACGGCCCGTTGCTCTGCTTTCGGGAATCAGTGAGACGACCTCCCGTTTGCCCAGCCGACTTGCGGCGCAAAGCCGACCGTCGTCCCCTTTGCGTTTAATGCGGGGCACCACGCCGCGTATTCTGCTGCTGGCATCATCGAGAAGCTGAGTTTGCACTCTTCTCGTTTCGCTTCTTATCCGTTTGAAGGCCATCGCGTACACGACAGTAATTATGCAGGAGCTTAAAAATTATAAAAAGAAAATAAATTCCGCGGCCTCCATTTCCACAGTGATCTCCTGTCGACCAGCCAAGTAGCGTCACCCCGTCGTCACTGGGGATCTCTGTCACCTGTGCGTCGCACTTCACCGAACCGCCGGAGTAACGCTCACGTCGTCAGAGGCCGCTTCGCTTCAAAAGCAGCGTAGACCTCGTTAACTCGCTTGGCGAGACGTCCGCGCTTTCAAGTAAGGCATTTCAAGCCCAGTTAGTTAGGCTGCTAACACAGCGGCATGATCCTGACCGTGATCACTGTGGGTAAATAGAATATACGTTAAGAGTAAATGTCCTTAACCTCCCGTAATGCTGGCCGCGATCTATAGAACTATCACCAGAAGAAGCACAGCTAGTAGTTAAGTAGCGCCATGCTACCTACGCCAGCAAATAATAACGAAATGCTGCTGTCCTAGCCAGAACCTTGTAGACGACTAAATGTGAATCCCACATTTGCGTCACCGGAGTACATTCGCAGCGATGGCAATAGGTGGCGCACCAGGCGAATAAGGCGCCCTGTTATAAGGAAGAAAAATGTTTAAGAAAAAACGATGAAAGTGCGTTGCGAAGACCCGCGGGTACCTGAATAAGGAGGCCGCCCACCTTGGGCGAAGAGTGCGCTTGCTCAAAATAGACGTTTATTCTCTCTCTCTCTCTCATAACACTTCTAATTGTTTTTAAAGCAGCCTTACGGAAGGCGGCCTTGTTGCAATAAGGGACGAGCATGGGAACGAGGCTATCAACTTTTACTGGCTCATTGTTGATTTATTAGCAAGAAAGAATAGCTGCATGCCCTCAAAGCTATAAACAAAATGCAGGAACGCATGCCTGTGCGAATTTCGGAAAGAATACACCTCGTTGCCACGCCGTGTGCTCCTTTTTTTCGGTTACCGTTTTACCGTTGTAACGAAGTGGTCGTTTCTACAATGGCACCGACAGAGGCCTGAAGTTAAGAACGGTTTTGCTCCATCTGCCTCCATGTGCACGGTGTGGATGTTTGCTTGTGTCATACACATACCTTGATCTTGTGTGCGGCAGAAAAGCGAAAATTTATTTTTACTGAAGCTCGAGCGCTCCTCATCAAGTTGAAAGTGTCGCATGGTGATAGCGATAAATTGTGCTAGCGCGCGGTGGTTTCTTGAAGGACAGACGAGAAAGGGGGCGCAGCTCAAAGCAGCAAGAGAGACGTGCGGCTGTGCACCGAGCAGCGGCTTCGTGAGTGCAAAAAAGATAGAAAAAGAAGATGGTTGATCCCTCGTTCATGTGAATCAGTATAACACGAAAGTAAAACTGTCGTTACAGAAGTAGTTCAATGTTTAGTGTACATTTATATAAGAGATCTTGGTCAACGTCTATTCGGGTTTGGCAGCTAGAGAACAGTTTCACGTGGATGCTCCCATGTTGAAGCTTGGTGGCACATCTCCATCCAACGGCTAGCATCCATGGTCAATGATAGACAAACCTTTGCGGTAGCTGTAGTAGTTAACGGTGAGAGCGTAATCCGAGAAAGCGGTGTGAGAGCCAAAGAGCGTCGACTAAGTTCGCCATTCCGCGCCATGTTAAAGAGTGCACAGAGCACCACGGCTGGACTAGAAGGAAACCAAGCGCGCGTCGTGTCTCCCCTCTTGCCCGGACGCGACTTTTCTCAGGGCGACCGTAAGAGGGTAACACGGTGTTACAGAGGCAGGCGCGCGTCGCGGAGCTATTTTTAATGTGGATGGATGCTATCAGCGAGGCCGAGGCTGGGGCCAAGGTCGCCACCTCACGGTGTATTACTGCACTGACAAAATTGCACTTCTGCTATTGGAAACACACCGAATGGAACGGACGCGTAGCAACAACGTTTTATAGAAGCTAATCGTGAAGCCAGGTTCATCACACATTACTTTACTTTACCGCTCCCAGATGGTTACACCACCCCGCTGACCAAGAGCACTGCGAGCAAACAGTGTGAGATCTCAAAGGCGTGTTTGTGAAACCTCCAGAGTGTGTGACGGTGGCGCAGTGCATAGCAAGCCTGGCATCTACTGTCGCGGAACAAGAGGTCGTGGGTTCCACTCCCGTTGATGGAATATGTTAAATGCGAAGAATTTCTGAGCGAACCTTTGGCACTTTGAGCGTTTCTATCTACGTATCTATCTATCTATAGTGTCGCGTGCGTCTGGGTGCTCTCCTGATGGCCTCCTTAACTTGGTGTAGGTTAAAATTGGCATGGGGGGGGTAAGATGATTTGACGAATATGTCTGTCGGGTCATGACATGAATAACGTCAAAATTCTGTCGCGTACGTCGTCAAACCCTTTCCTTCAGACATGTGTTTACCACGGGCCGCGGTGTACGGGTGTGCGCCATAGGTGATTGACAGTTGTATCTACACAGGACCGGAGAGAACAGACATTGGTAATTTAAACGCGAAAGCATTAAGAAAAAACGACATCGGCAGCCTTATCCCGACGAATGGAAAGAATAAAAATTAAGACCCAGCAAGAATAGAACCCAAGCATTCTGTGTGGCAATCAGGTATTCTACCACAGAGCCACGAGAGCTCTATAAAGTGGTTTGGAAAAACAGCTTATGCAGGCGTGATGGCGGTGCAACCTCAATTGTGGCTGTGGGGCTGGCTATCTACTTTTACAGGAAAACAATAAATGCTACATATGTCCTCCTACGATACAGGCGTCATATCCGATTAACGTCTGTGGTTCCCGTGTTGGCTCCGCTTTTACAGCAGTCTGATAAACATTACATTTGCACTCCTATGATTTAGCAAGCTATATTGAAGCATTGTTTGGCCCCGAAGGAGTACATTAGCGAAAGTTACGTATAATAGTCAAGTGCTTGCACCATGAAGTGCGCTTAGTTTCGGTAATAGTGACATGTGTAATCTACCGTGAGGGCTACGTTACGACGCACCGTAAGTCACCCTTTAAACGCCAGTGTTGTCGACGTGCCTGGTAAGCCCATGATGTGCACAAAGCTACCACACTTACAAAAACACGTTGATCCATATCGTAACGCTTGTCTCAAAGTCATCAAATACAGCATAGAAGTATTCGCTGACTGCTTCGCATGAAACATATTCCCACAACGCGTGGGATCTGCCGAATTTATTGTCTAAGTTCGCCGTCTGATGGTGTGCATTTTTTCGACGTCACTTACGGGGAGAAAATACGGCACTGAAGTCTTTTGTGGGCCCCCGGCAATAAAACACTTCGTGTATAGTATCCCATCGATCAATGAAACACGTTTGCTTCCACGCCGTACCCGCAGTGATTCTCCAGCACGTTTAATAATGCGAGGTACTGTGGCTAGGGTACGTCCACCAAGTCACCATTCACAAGTTGATAGTGCCTGCGCCTTAGAAACAAAGCGCCACCAGCAGCGGCACGAGTGGTCGCACGAGAAAACCGACCTAGTGGGGCCGTGTTTACAGGGGCATGCTCGGGGATATGAAGTGCTCGCTTCGAGATGACGATTCTGCTCAGCAACACACCGTCGTTGAACTCTTCCATGGAATGTTGACGGTTCCCGAGCACTCGCAGAGTTAATTGTACATACGGACGCCGGTTGCCAACGTTACCTTTTCTTTAATGACTTTGTAAAGCTTCTTGCGTAATCAGCCGTAGCGCGCTGCATAAGTGGCGCCTTAACATATTTACCGGTCTATCTTATGCAACGCCACCTTTTGTTGACGATAAGGTTAGGGAAAGGTTGAATTGAGGCATAAGGTTTGTTTATCAAACGCGTTAAGGTGCCGGAATGCTCAGTAGGGAAAGATATGGATAAGGTTGGTTTGTTAATACGGGCCCTAAACCGTGCCGCAAAGGAAGCCAAATTGCGGACGCCCTCTTGTTCATACCTTTATATTGCCTCTACGTCGAATTGTCGCTCACGGACAAGGCTGCTTTTCGCTAAAAACCAATTACAACGCCGCCGACACCGACAACGGAATTTCTGCGAAAAGAGCTCTTGAACGCGACAGTGTTAATTTTTTTTTAAAGTGCCAGACGTGTAAGGAACAAGTCATTCCGTAATGTCACAATGAGAACACTAAAAAAAGACAATGAGAAAACAGACAAAGACACAAGCCAGGAACTGCGGCCATTTCTGGCACTGATCTGGTGCATTGTTACTATGATAATGCAATAATTGCATCTTCTTGCATTATAGGACGTCGACGACGAGGAGGAGGTGGAGGAGCAGGCTATCATGGTGGACGGAGAGGCGGCCTTGGCGGAGGCGGTGGAGGCGGTCAAACGAGCATGGGTCGATAAGCCACTTCAAAACAAACACATTGGAGGCTGCCCACCGGCGTTGTCAATATGCACCCAATAAACAGCTACAAGCTCGTTCATCAAGTGCCTAGTTCATTTATAGAGTAAACTATGAGGACACCGTTGTTTTTGCTAAGACAAAACATTGCCTCTTTCTTCTTAATTTATTTTAACGGACAAACCAGGCCATGAAATAGTAATTTCCCATATTTTTTTATTATTTCGTAGAAACATTTGTTCGTGAGAGTCTGTTCGTAGCCCAGCTGAGGCGGTGAGGGAGGAAACAGCTTTATGACATTTTTTTTTTGTAACCAGCGCAATGCTTCCATTAGTACCTTTGTATATAATAAATAAAGTTGTGTTTATTTTCCCCATACAACAAAGGAAGAAAGGACCTCAGACCAAAAGCTACAAAACTGTAGTTTGAGTGCGCCTGAGGCCCACTATAATACATTCATACGACATACATGGTAGAGAAACCAAAACGCAGTCGACATTCAAAAGTGATCCCACTGTACATACAGTTGTAAGGTTACAATGAAAAAAATCTAGAACTATGCATGTTGCAACAAAAATGAAATACTCCACTGGTGTAACAGACACACATAAACAAAAGACAGAAACCTATATACACTTCAGCTTCGAAAATGTTTCTTATGTTCTTTAGGTGTTAGGGTGAGTTGCGACTATCAGCTGTTTGATATGTGTTGGATATTGTTGGCAGGAGAACTGGCAGAGTTTGGATTGTGCAGTTGGTTCTTGCACGACGAACAGTCCACTTATCAGCACTTCTAGTGCAAACCGCTTTGTCTTTTAAGGTTAAATTAGATAAAGATATCAAAAGCTCATTTCGGGCAGGTGGCGGAAATCTAAAGTAAGACAATAGCCGATGTTCAAAAGTAGTGGTAACGCGGAAAATATTATATTTAAAAAAGAACTGTCTAGTGTGTGCTCTAGAGCACTGCACGGGCTTGGACCTTCCCAACAACCCGGGCCCGGCCGGGCCCGTGGGCCGGGTCGGGCCCGGTAAGGTATTTTTCACGGCGGGCCCGGGCCGGGCTCGGGCCTGAATCTCCCGACTTAGGGTCGGGCACGTGTTTGAGGTGGCGGGCTCGGGTCGGGTTGGGCTTGGACTTTGCTCAGTCCTTAAAATAGTTTCACATACGCTCCGCATACATATATTCTCCACATATTTTATTTCCAAATAACGCTTTTTTTATGTGGGGCAAGCTACTTGGAAAAGTTTTATGACGGACAAGCACTGAACTTCTTTTGCTTTGTGCATGTAGGGCTACATGATACATCTGAAATGGACGAGCTAAAAGTAAATAGACCAGGCGCTTACATTGTTAACATCTCACTCGTTACATAGTCTCGTTACATAGAATCGTTCTGAAGACATATTCTTTTTCCGTGGCTCCGTCACGGCTCTCAGTGGTCATGTGACGCGACATGGACATACACAGACTGCTTTGTTCGCCCACATTGTTAATATCGGAGATTTCGTCTTGTTGCTCTATATGGTGCGAGAGCTACATGATATTGCCGCAGCAGCGTTGCAATGGGCAGGAAAAGCACAGGTCCATTCAACAAGATGTGGGGCAAAGTATATTCACTTGACGAAATATCTGGGTTGAAAAACACAATTGTGTATCCCGTGCCGGGTGATATTCCCTTACCTCGAACCATATGCATCCAATGAGTAAGCGTCGAGAATCTTATTCGCACCTTTATTACCACACTGGAAAAAACCCCGAAATAAATCGAAATCTCTTCATCCACATCCTGCCAGTCTTAACTGTGTAGTCCAATCGCGGCCTTCTACCGGTACAACATTGTTAGCAAGGCATACACCATTATAGTATCAAAAAAAAGAGCACAGTACAAACCGTGCGTAACATACACTGCTGAAACCTGCAAGGAGAAGCCCTCAAAGAGGAGTTTATAGACTATATTGAAGAGTGGCACGACGTTCGGGAACAAGACAAATGAAGGGATGAGCTGGACAGCTATGTTAATTCTGCCGAGGTCCGCACAGACGTCCGAAATTTGCTCCAGTGGTGGAAGTCTGAAAACAACTACCGCCGACGCCTTCACAATTCGCAAGGCTGATTTTGTGCGCCCCAGCGGCGCAAGCAGTTCAAGAAAACTTAAGCGTGGAAGGATCTCTGATGCAAGAGCGCATGGCGTGCTTACAGCCGGAATCTCTTGATAATTTGGTTTTTCGCACAATAACATGTGACGAAATCAACTGCAAACTATGCCACCAAAACCTTCGACTGCATACTAGCAGTGGGGTGGTGGTATATGAAAAGAATGTATGCCAGAACAGTTTTTTTTTTCTTTCGTCTGTTCATACGTATTTCGGAAAGGACACGTGGTGCATGGAGTTGGTTATAATTTTTATCTGTATATGTTAGCGTATTTACAACAAAGGTGATATACTTGGCTTTTTTTTCCGCTATTTTTCTTACTATTCCAAGGTGCTACTATGCTGAAGGCACGTGCTACATGTCCAGAAGGGTGCACGATTGCGTTTGTTTGCAGAGGGTGCTTTAAATTTCAATAGAGAATGCAATAAAAACAAAGTAAAGAGAGCGTTCTGTTCTTGTCTCCTCTGCTCTTGTTGCGCTCCCTATGGAAACTGAAATCATGCAGCAAATCAATTTTATTTCTACAATATCTGCTACCAAACGCTGTTGATGATTCCCATTGTATTTGCCGACAAAAATCGGTGCAGTATACCGGCTGCCAAATAATCTACCATAGTACCCAGCATGTTTGGTCAACTGTTACCACAGTGAGGACCTTTTGTACAAAAAATTGCCGTAGATTAAAGCAATTCTTGTTAGCGTAGCATGCGCCAACAAAACGCAGACATTTGTTACTTAAAACGTCTTACTCTTGATTCCATGTTCTGGCAACATCACCTATATTATTGATTCGACCCACAGTCGGGCCTGATCTGCGGTCGGGCCGGGTCGGGTACGTGAAATTTTTCTGGGGTTCGGGCTAGGCCCGGGTCTTGCTTTTTTATCACCGGGCCGGGTTCGGGCGGGTAAACTTCAACGGGTACCGGCCCCGTTGCGAGCAATATGCCTAATGCGAGCAATATGCCTCACGGCTTTGCTTTGTAATACTGATAGTATATTACTTTACAATATAAATGCTTCTTCTGCAAGTGGCCCTGACGGTATACCCTCTTATGTGTCGAGGGCTTGTTCCGACATAATTGCCCACTACCTCGTTATCATCTTTCAGAAATCATTGCGTACTTGTTGCTTACCCAGGGAATGGAAAGTTACCCAGGGAATGGAGAGTGGAAAGAAATAAAAGTGGCCCGAAAAATATTGTCTCCAACTTAGGCCAATTTCTCTAACGAGTGTATGTAGTAAAACAATGGAACACATAGTTTACAGCGCCGTAATGAAACATCTTGAAAATAACTTTTTTTTACCGAATTTCAGCACGGCTTTAGATCTGGCCTTTCTTGTTCGACACAGCTCCTAGAATTCAGTCATGACCTTTTTCGTTCATTTGATCTTGGTGTACGGACTGACTGTCTATTCCTAGACTTTAGAAAAGCATTTGATTCCGTTTCCCACGTCTTGCTGTTACATAAACTTTCCTCGCTCGTTATTACTCCTGCATTGGTTGATTGGATTAAGTGTTATCTACATGATCGCATGCAACGTGTAGTAATTAATGGCTCCCAATCTGAATATGTTACTGTTACTTAGGGAGTCCCTCAGGGATCTGTTTTGGGGCCTCTGTTGTTTCTAGTGTATATCAATAATAATGCTCGAGATGTTTTATGCAAAGTGCGCCTGTATGCAGATGATAGTGTGATTTACCATTGCATTAGACCTGTCTCTGACCATGAGTACTTGCAGCACAATTTAGATAGTATCATGCACTGGTGTATTTAGATAGTATCATGCATTGCTATAGCATTCATTCCTTCGCCCTCGGGGCGAAACAATGCACAGCAAATGCTCAACTACGGCTGTGAAGACACGTTTTACTTTCGTGTTATAACGATTCTTATGACAGAGGGATCAGCTATGTTTTTTCTACACATTTCTTCACACCAAAGCTTTTACGGCCGGCTTAAACAGCTTCGCTGTCAAAAAACAACTAGGAATTGGGCTTCGTCAGTGTCTCGCAAATGGCCGTGCCAGTTTCTGCACGCCATCTGAGGATGACAACTTCCGTCGACGCAGTTGCACAGAGGTCGATATTCACGTCAGTTTATCACGCGGTGGTCCTAATCATTCAATATAAAATGTAATAATGTTAAATGCTATGTTCCTTAGAATAAATCCACTTCATTAGCCCTGTCTCCTATCGTTGCGCAGATTACGAATGCTACACCTATTGTCTCGTTTGTATGGGGCTGAAACGTAGCATTTCCGATAGAAGCTTCGATCGCCAGCAAGCGAGTCTTGGGCTTACGCCGGATGCTCAAGACGAAAAATCCTCGTGCGGCCCTCGATCACCAAAGAAGACAGGCAAAATCTTCGGGAAAATGCAATTCTACACGGTGCCTTTACATTCCTAGGCTCGTTTCCAGGCCGGCGCGTCGCCTCTGCGATCAGCTGTGGCAGCACCCTTCAGTAACGGCATACTTTGTGAGACCACGGCCGGCACGCCCTCGTTCCAAACTTCGACTCCAGAGAAAGTGCTGCGTGGCATGTATGAAAAATACCTTGTTACACATGCTTGTTTCTACTATATTCCCTAGGTGAAAGACGTGACTTTGTGCGCCGACTTCACTCAGGAGGAAGATATGTTAACGGGTATTGTCTAAACCTCCACCAGATCGCAGCTCCACTTGGATTTGGCGAATTATTAAACGTCTGAAAGGGATGCAAATGACATCGCGCGCAGAAATATTGTGATGCCGAGATGGTTTTGCAGTAGAAGGTGTACTCAGAGCCACGTACATTTATAGGAATGATCACAATTCAGGACGATGAGCCATCTTGTTTATCATTGCTGTTTCATTACAATAGTCAGTGACGGCTTATCGCTTTCCATACCAGTAATAGACACAATTTTTAGCCTTTATCAGCGATATGAAGGCGTTATAAGCTTGGCCGGGTATTTTCGTGGCCAATCGGTAGCTTGCCGTTTTGCCTTGATCACTGTATTAGGATCCTGTCTTATTGCAAATATCATCCATTTAGCTAGCCCAACGACGGTCGGATGGGCATTGTATCTGGCTAGTGGCGCCGCCCAAACGCACGTAAGTAACTGGTATTAGTGCTTTGCCTAAATACACCGTATATCGGAATCGACGTTAGTCACCTGATAAGGAGAAAGCCTTTGATACCTCATCAAACTCTCTTCCAAACCTCCAAACTCATCAAACTGACCCTCGGCGGCGTCGACTTCCCCCGTCGGCAGCGTCCACAAGTGGGTTCCAAAAGGTCATCACGTGATGACGTCACCATATGATGTCAAGGTGACGTCAAAAATTCCTAAACGTGTAACGTCATCATGACGTCATATTACGTGACGTCGCATGATCACATCATCCCACGGCATTGTCGTTTTGCACCAGGGGCGTAGCCAAGGGGGGGGGGGGTTGGGGGGGTTCAAACCCCCCCGAAATGTTTCAGTTTTGCTTGCGTATATAGGCACGCACACATACAAACGCACGCACGAACATACATAAAGTATGGTTGAACCCCCCCCCCCCACCCCGAAAAAAATTTCTGGCTACGCCCCTGTTTTGCACAGGCTCGGTGATCAGCCACCGATCACGGATGAGGTGCGAAAGCAGAGCAGGGGCAGAAAGCTTGCGATGCCTCCAATCCTGCAAGGTAGTGCAACACCACCTTAGATGCAGAAAGGTTTCGATGGGGTGCATGAAGGATCAATAAATCGAATAAAAAGAAGAAGATGGCTTTCGCCTTGAGTCGTCTTAGGCGAATGCATAAGGTTCCCTGTGAGTTCTTTTTATTATATATGCGTAAGCATTTGTAGTTAGTTCGCGCCATAGCCAGATATGGCAATATACAACTCGACTGATCTGTGTACAAGTACCATCCGCTTCTCTGCCTCGCCGCACGGTATTGCAGTAGACGGATCCTGAATTCTGAGGCACGTTGACTCCGAGATTTACCCATTTGAACCACTGTTATTTGCGAAGTGCTTTTAGGCGTGGCTCAGAAGCATATTAAAAAAGGCAGAGTTCAAGGGATGATGGAAGCTTGAAGAGATGAGATTCCGGGAACACCTGTTGTGACTAGAGCCGGCGTTTCGACAAGCAAACTTGTCTTCCTTAAGGTTGCAGTCTTGAAGAAGAGAAGTCCGCTTGTCGAAACGTCGGCTCCAGCGACACTCCGTGTTCACGAATCATCATCTCTCGGAAGCTTTTGTGCAGGCACGCGGTAATTATTACATTGGTTTCAAATCCTATAGCCAGGGTAAGGCAACAGTACAAAAGCCTTAGACCGTTAGCTACATATTTTACGCATCAGCAACACAGTGCCAAAGCGAAATCACAATTTCCGAGTTCGCAATCATGTGAAGTAATTTACTAACAGAATCGTACAGTTGACAAGTATTTTTTTTTTGGTATGTGACTAATTTTACTGCAAATAATTTTCGAAAAAGTCTTCGTAATATTTTGGAGCTCCATACAGACTACTAAATTCAGGAAATCAAACTGCCACAGCAAAAGTATGGCTCCTTCATCAAGAGGAAGAGGGGGAAAGGAAAGAAGGTCAACCAGATGCATGCCTGGTTCGCTATCTTACGCTTGGGAAAGGGGAATAGCGGATGAAAATACATGAAAGAAATTAACATGCGTAGTATTCACGTCAGTTTAAAAAACCATGCTGCGTTCCATGTGCGTCAATAAATATTTTGTTGGCACTTATGGCATCTTCGACAAATCGCCCTGGTGCGCACCGGGGCGCCTTGGTGCACCGTTTCGTCCAACGTCGTAGCGCCTTGGTGCCCCGGTGCGCGCCGGTGCGATTTGTCGAAGATGGCATTCAACAACAAGATAGGAGATCTACGTCGTGCTTGCAAATTACAATTTCTGAATGCATAATAAAGAAAGAATCAGATGCGTGTGCATACGCGTACCGCGTTCCACTGCAAAAAAAAGGGGGGGGGGATACTTAGAACTTTCTTTAGGAGTGTCAAAGTGAAAGACTGGTCGGTGCAATAGCGATGCCTACGCTGCGACATATAGATGTCGTGGACTGGAGCGTTCGAAATGCGACAGCGGGGCCAGAACTCGCAGCCTAGCGAGCAGAAGCTGCGAAATTGGGCCCGGCTCCGACTAGAAGCGAATGCGACTCGCACACGTTGCCCCCTCTAGATAGAATACGCTTGCTAGAACAATCCCCGCGTTACCACGGTGAAGCACGCATGTCACCCTTATTGATGCCCCTACTGGGATGCTGCTTGCGTCAAAGGTGCGAAGGCGAAGTAGAAGCGCAGTCCGCGCTCGCGTGTTTCTTCATTTTTTTTTTTCTACTCCCCGCAACACCGCAAAAGGCGAAGTGAACAAAACAGGCTCGCATACGCTTCCTCACGTATTTTTTATTATCTTTTTTTTTGCTTACGCGACGCCGCAAAGGCGTAGTAGACGAAGGACACTCGCAGCTTGACCGGTCGCTGTTTCTGCACCATATTTTTTTCTACCTCACACGACATTGAAACAGAAAATTAGGGCTTTTGCCTTAGGAATTATCTAATTGATACTGGTGTCAGCGTTTCTTCCGATTACGGATAAGCGTATTTCACAAAGAAGACACCAGGGCTGGGCAAAGATACTTTGAAATTGTATCGCGATACGATACAAGATACTCAGGCAAGAAGTATTGGAGATACAGATACAAGATACTGTCGCAATGATTGTATCCGATACGATACTTGGTAATTGTATCTTAAGATACTTCGATACATTCTCAAATTAGTTTTTATAGATCCATATAGGGTACCAGGAAACGCCTATACACGAAAATGTCTGCCTGAAAATTTCTTGAATGTGATCTATTTTGTTTCATTTGAATGAAATGTCTGTTAGTATCTCAAAAGTTTTGCCCTTCTTGCTCAAAGTGAATTAGTTTCCTCCCAAAACAACTTATTGGGGCTTGTTTTAGCTTCTTCACAGGACAACTCTTTATACACTTCGTTGACAGCGGTTCTTGCTTGTCATTTTTGCAATGAATGAGAGTCGCTTCTCAGCTTGCCGACCAGCTAGCGGGTTTGCCATATCATCACAATAACGTCAATAAGAAGCCTTCGCACGACGGCGCAAATACCGGTGTGGACTTTTACATTGTCCGTAAAAGACAGTTTGCACAATACCGTACCGGACAGGTGTACAGCAGCAACAACGCTGGTAGCGACTTCTTTTTTTTTTTTTTTTTGGGGGGGGGGGGTGAGTAACTCATGGTGTATACGGGGCTTGAGACCGTTCGCTAGCGGCCCGGGCGGCACACATGGCCGTCTCCGTCCTATTTGTTTTATTTTCTAAATAAGTCTGTTCGTGAGCTACACAGACATAACTGGTCTCAAACATTTCTTTCGTGAGGAAGATGTGGTCACCATGTGCTGAAACATAACCGTGAAACAAAAACTCTATATTTCAATCGGCGTCCAGATTTCACTCGTAGTGTACATCGGCATCGATGTTTCTCTGACTCCAAATCCCCTTCAGAAATGACCTATATATGAGATATGGGAAAGGCTTCCTTTCAAATGGCAACGTCAATTTGTTCAATCTCTCTCCGACCCCACCATCTTCACTGTCCCGGCCCTTGGAGCTAAATTTCGTGACTGCGGCCCGAGACCCCTGGTGTATACGTAGATGACGTAAAACTGCAATCAATTTACATGTTCTTAGCTGCTGGCGTAAGGGATTCTTTGTTGATACACTCACTAACGTGCAATCCTTTAGCAACTTTTCTTCAACGAGAGAACATGCGCAACACGGATATGTCTCAGACGTATTGTATAGTTGCACAAGGCGTCGCAGGACACCGCCGCTATTCGCGCTATTGCCACTTGGAGCTCCCATTACGTGGCGATTAGTAAAATGAAAAATATTTAAGAAGGCCTAAAACAGAAAAACAAATATTAGTAAAATAGAGAGGTGGTTGTGTATCAAACATTCACATTGAATGAGTACAGAAGCACAATACAGACGGCGCCCTTAATATCTGTGAGCATTAAGTATCGTCAACTTACCTGTTGAGACAATAGAAAATTCAGTGCCTATGGAAAATTGCCTGAAACGGCTCGTTGGGACGCTCATGAGTAAAACGGAGCATTCAGTAAAACAAAAAGCGTTTCTCGAATCGCCAGAAGGTGGCTCCTAATGATTTTCATTATTATTCATTATATTCATTTCATTATATTCAAGTTCGCTATTTTCTTAAGCAGTAAGGAGAATACTTTTTACTGTATACTGAAGACACGCCTACATAATAATATATTTGTTTTCAAAATCGCCTTGGCAACGTGTAAATGTGTAAACAGTAGTAGAAATAAAGCAGGCAGTTAGAAGAATAAAGCAGAAATCTTATTTTGGGAGCGCTTTACAAAAGACATACTGCAGTAACCAGACCGGAAAAACAGTGCAGAGACCTAGGTAATGTATGTGATGCAAAATGACAGCGAAGGAAGCACTTGTGCTAATAATCAAATTATGATTTCATAAATTCTTTGAATACATGTAGATGGAAGTGAAACATACGGTACGCCAAGATATTTTCTGTTAGATAAACGCTTGTCCTATTAGGTCTAGCATCAGTACCAGTGGTGCTAAAGTTGCTAGAATCTTATTTGCATATAAGTTAATTCATTGCATGCAAGTCAAACTTACATCCACGAGATCCTTCAAATCGCTGATATGCAAAATCCACGCGACGCAAAGCAACCCCATTCTTGCACGCATCTCATTTCGTTACGGAGCAAGACGCAAGGAAACCTTCAATAACGACACTGTAACAACATCAGATTTGCGCGATAGACACCGCACCCAGTGGAGTAGCCGGCGCAGGACAGTGACTAAGAGCAAGTGTCGCGGCATTGGCGCAACTAAAAAGAAAATAAATCGAGAAAACAAAAGGTACGTGGGCTGGGCGTGTGCTTGTCTTCCTGATCGATCGTCTACCCTCACTAGATGACTCTGGCGTAAAAATAAAATAACGTCACTGCCCTTATACTTATTCAGATGGCTTAGTGGCATCAGTACCAGCTTGAGAAGCGGAGCTCCTCGAGCGATTATTGTTTCGCACGGTTGTGTTGCGACAGATGTATCTTGTATCTTAAGATACACGATACATTATCGAATGTATCGGAAATACAGATACAGATACTCGTTTTTCGAGACGTATCGCGATACAGATACAAGATACCCATAGAGTATCTAAGATAGTATCTAAGATACATGTATCTTCGATACTGCCCAGCACTGGAAGACACGAATTCGTAGACACAATCTGTTAATATTATTAAGTACTAACATTGGAACCACTCCTTGATTCTTTTAATAACCGAAAGGTTTCTGCAACCCGCCTTTGTAAGTGAGACCATAATTTTTCGTGCTGCTAACCTCGACGAAGTGTGGTCCATTCCCGGCTATGACTTTCAATTTTGATGAAAAAATATTGGCAAGAACTGCTCTTTATATAAATTAACGGGCGCGTTAACGAACCCCAGTGGTCGAAATTATTCATGATATCTTACTACGCGGTTCCTTATAAACTTATTGGGTTTTTGGCACTTAAACAAACGATGTTATTATTATTATTATTATTATTATTATTATTATTATTATTATTATTATTATTATTATTAACGTTTATATGCACACTGTATTTTTCTTGCATTGGTTCCACTACGTTGCCTTCTCTGGTCAAACATGTCCGTATTAGAGCAGGCATGCCTTTTTTAGGACAACTTGGCTAGCATTAATATTGACGTAGATATTGACGTAGACACTGACGCGGGCAATGACGGGCATGTTCTAAGAAGAGTTAGCTTGACAAAGCCTGAGCGTAGGCGTGGTGAGTAGTCTAAGAGGCGTTAACTCAATTCATTTTAGTTGTCAACACTTCTGGGCAAGCTGCTCTCTTTATCTTCTTGAGATACCTGTGCACTTCCGCAATGCGTCATGCGTACCAATGTCGAGTGTTATTTCTTTTGCGCATGCTCGTCTCTTGGAATACACCTATTCTTTCATATCAACTCAGGATTGTCATTTCACACACAAATCCGAAGCGCTGGCGGCGTAAGTTGAAACTATCTTCCGTGCGTTCAATAAATGAGTAACGGCACGACCACAGCTCTTTGTGAACTAATCGTGCAGAAAAAAAATGTCAAATATTTTAACGTGAAAGCCTTAGCCACCTCGTTAAACGCGAAAAGTGACCATGAGTGTCGCCGGCGTCGATGTCCCGCGGCGTCGGCGGGAACAAGAGTAATGCGAAAAATCATTATCACGTTCTGACGTCACCATATGACGTCGTCGTGACGTCACAAATGGCCTAAATTATTGATCACATCATGGCGTGACTTTGGCGTCACATAACATGACTTCACATGATGAGGTCATCACATGACATGTCGCTTGTTTGAAGGTGGGCCGATAACGGACATAGTGCAAGACCAGGTGAGGTGCAGAAAGCTTGCAATGCCTCCGATCTTGGAGCCAGTGCGAAACCACGTTAGGGGCAGAAAATGTTCGGATTGGCGCGGGTAAGCATCAATACATGGTCAGAGAAGAAGAGGGACAAGATGGCTTTCTCCTTTGAGTTATTTTAAGTAAATGCATAAGCGACCCTGTGAGTGATATTATTTAGTGGTAATGCAGAAAAAAAATTATATTTAGATATTTTTTGTAATACAGCTAGGTTAATTATGTCAAATCCGACACATGACACTGTAAGAGCCTCTCTTTAAACAAAATAGAAAAGAATGCAACAAAACCGACCGATCCTAAATTTTCCATCTTAAAAACACGAAGAAATTTCTTTTATACCATTGCAATCCGCATGGTTCCACGTACCGAATCTTCGTAGACTGCTTCAGGACGCTTGAGCCTCGCGTTCAAGCGAAGAACGTCACCTCATAATCGGGCCTTGTTCGCATCGGCTTCTTATTGGCTAGCCAGGCTGCATTTTGTCGGTGGGCGCTCAATCATACCGCGACGAATGTAACGTCTCTGCGCATAACAGTGGCAGATTCAAACTCTCCTAGACTTCCTGCCACGAGAACAGTTGCTAAGTGTCTACTGCTGCGTCATTCGACATTTCGCGAATTAGAGGAGAACCGACTACGCGTCCGCAATGCAATACACGCGCCTACGCAGTTGCACACTTTGTTGGCGCTGTTGCGGACGATAATAAATAAGTGTCCTCGGCCACTTCGTAATGGGTAGAACTTTGCAGTACCCACTCCACGAGAAATATAAATGGTGAGTCGCCTGCCGTAGTTTTAAGCGCCTGCCACGAAATATTACATGTGCTGACGAGACCCCTCGCACTACGTATCACCCGCATAGGGTTTTAGGGGCGAAGCTCCTTAAGGCGGCACCCGTTCGTCCCTCGTAGTCGTAGTCGTAGTGCGTAACCAGTCTTACGCTTTGACCTCCAAGGTGGTGCCGGTGGGAGATTTTTCCTGTGCGTTGTTGAACAATAAAAAATTCGCAGCGTGCGCGTTAACTAAAAGCCGAATTCTTCTATCTCTCATTCCCCATTAGCAGCCATTGGCATGTTCCAGTAGGAAACGTTAGTAGAAGTAGAAGTGTAAGTGTTAGCTAAAAGCCGACTTCTTCTGTCTCTCATTCCCATTAGCAGCCATTGTTTACCTCCAAGGTAGTGCCTGGTGAGATTTCTCCTGTGCGTGATTAAACAATAAAAATTTTGTTCAAAACGCCGTTGATTGATGAAATAAGCCAACGAAAGACGCCAGATGTTTTGTAAAAGCAAAACGAAAGAACGCCAGATGTTTCTAAAGCAAAACAAAAAGACGCCAGCTGCTTAACGAAAGACGCCAGATGTTTTCTAAAGCAATGGTTTTCTAAACAATGAAAATTCACAGCGTACATGTAAAATTAAAGTGAGATGCAAGTCGTCATAACTCATCGAACCTTTAGTATAAACGCGCCCGATCTCACGTCGGTGATGATGTACTGGGCAGAATTCACGGAAGATTCACGGTTTACCGATGAACCTCCGCAGCTTCGCCCACTCATCATCATTCACTCCGTGGATATGCCGTGATTTTTTTTTTCTTTTTGAGCGCAGCTCTTAGGCGTCCGTTCCTCCGTTGAGTGGCGTTGCCGTCGGCGTCGGTGGCGTCACCGAGCGAATGGGTATGTGCCCCAGGAATTGGACAAGCCCCACTACCGTGCATACCAAGTGCGAGTGTCAAACGAAAACGAACACGTAAGATTGAGAGAGAGAGAAAAACAAATATAAAATGAGAGAAAAACAGAGAAAGAGTGCAATAAACCAATAGAAAGAAAGGGGAAGAGAATATTAGAGTTATATAAAAGAAATACCAGTGTATATATATATATATATATATATATATATATATATATATATATAGAGAGAGAGAGAGAGAGAGAGAGAGAAATTATAGAAAGAGAGTGAAAGAATGAGAAAAGCAGACACGAAAAAGAGAGACATAAAGAGAGATAGAGACATAGAAATAAAGAGCGATAGGAAGAGAAGGATAGATAGAAAAATACCAACCCTATCCACAAAGTGAATGATGTTAGAGGAGCTCGCTCGGAGATAATGGGGTAAACCGTGAATGTTCCGTACAATTCCTGTATTGTCATATAAAGACGTGACACGGCCTTGTCTTCTTTGTTCATGTTATTAGTACTGAAGCGCACTGAAAGACGATTAAACCTAAAGTTATGGGGAGGCTTTTTAGAAAAGAACATAAAATAAAGCGCGTTTGCCCGTGCCACCGAAGTATAACAGCCGTAAACCAATTGAAGGAAAATGAATAGGGCTTGCGCCAAGAAATGTTTTTCGTTCTAAAAAAAAGAAAAAAAAGAACACTTTGAAGGAGAGAGGAAGCGCGCAGTTGTGACCCTCTAGCGGTCTCCTATCAAACTAGAGCACGCGCCGGAGTGAAGCGAGCGCCGCATGCTACAGATGGCTATGCTTATGTGGTTTCGCCTGCGTTAATATTATCATCAAGGTTCTCGAAGAACAACAGGAAGAAGACTTCCATTTCGCGCAAGCGTGCGTTGAGATGGTTATGTTTTACCTGTGTTACGCCAAGCTAGCGGTAGCAATGAGAACTATGGGCTACAACGGGGATGGACAAACACGAGCATAAGGAGCAAGCTCCTAAAAGAAAAAGAAAAAACGAGGACGAAAGAAAGCGACCGTGGTGTCTGTCGATATCACGAGCCTCTGGCCTCTAATCTCGCATTCTTCCTCCGTCACGCGCGCTGGCCCCTCGGTCGGAGCTCGTGCGCATGCAGGGCTGGCACGTGCACTACGGCTGATTTCGCTAGTCGTAACGGAGCTGTGGGCGTTTCGCTTCGATCGCGACGCCTGCAATGCACAGAGTGCCGTGCGTTGCACTCGAGCGTTGTAAGTTTCTGTGCCAGTAGGTAACGAATGTTACGATGCTACAACTACGGATATCCAAAACCTCAAACGCAGTTGACTTTAACCCAACACGGAGCTGCGCTCAGAATTCGCATTAGGCAGTATCGTAATCATTGTTTTTTTTTCTCCAAAAATAGGTTCAAGCGCTGGCGTCGCTCTGTTATAGAAGAAATGCTTATAGCGCACGTGGCCGGGTAGAAGTGCCGCTCGGACCTATGCATTCATCGGAATTTTTAGCCTATGCCAAACGACGATTCCTCGCTACCAACCAACGACCCCGCCGCCGCCGACACAATGGGATTTAGCCGACACTAATCTTTCAACGCTATCGCGCTAAACCACTAGCAGTGACCCCTAAGGGTGAGTACTCCGCTATAAGCAGGGAGCTCGCAGTATCCTCCATTTTAGGGGCGAAGCTCCTTAAAGCGGCACCCATTCGTTCCTCGTAGTGCGTAACCAGTCGTAACGCTAGTACCAGATCTTGACCTCCAAGGTGGTGCCGGTGGGATATTTCTCCTGTGCGTTGTTGAACAGTAAAAAATTCGCAGCGTGCGCGTTTACTAAAAGCCGAATTCTTCTGTCTCTCATTCCCCATTAGCAGCCATTGGCATGTTCCAGTAGGAAACGTTAGTAGAAGTAGAAGTGTAAGTGTTAGCTAAAAGCCGACTTCTTCTGTCTCTCATTCCCATTAGCAGCCATTGTTTACCTCCAAGGTAGTGCCTGGTGAGATTTCTCCTGTGCGTGATTAAAGAATAAAATTTTCGTTCAAAACGCCGTTGATTGATGAAATAAACCAACGAAAGACGCCAGATGTTTTCTAAAGCAATGGTTTTCTAAACAATGAAAATTCACAGCGTACATGTAAAATTAAAGTTAGCTGCAAGTCGTCATAACTATCATCGAACCTTTAGTATAAACGCGCCCGATCTCACGTCGGTGATGATGTACTGGGCAGAATTCACGGAAGATTCACGGTTTACCGATGAACCTCCGCAGCTTCGCCCACTCATCATCATTCACTCCGTGGATATGCTGTGATTTTTTTCCTGTAGCTGAGCATTCAAAGCAGTCGATTGAGAAGAGTTAGTAATTTTCCAGGACAAATGTTGGGGCTGCTCACAAAACAGCTGCCCAGCATTCCTGTAACCGAAACAGCGTCATCGTCAGAGTTCAAAGTCACGCTGAAACGTGTGACGTCAATGAAATAGTGTTTGGATGAGCCGAGCGCATTAATCAGGCATGCGAGTGCAAAAGCTACTATTCTATGGTGAAAGATATCGAAAGGCTGGCTAGAAGCGAAGCTCCTTTCTTCCACTGACGTCACCCCGCATACTAATACATTACCCCCAAGACATTCTCTAACACTTGACAGTCAAAAAAGAAAAATCGAGTAGACCCCACGCATTGTCAGAACGTATGTTATGCGAATCCATCAGCGAGGGTCTGCCTATGCCGTATTGTTTGGCTCTTAGCCAAGCGCCACAAGGCAGATGGACACCACGTAAATTTAATGTGGGTAATTATGTGCATATCATAGGTCTGCCAGGCACGTCGGTTACACTCAGACACTTCAACGTTATCTTAAGGGCCGACGTAACGTCGACACTGACGGCAGAGTACACACGTCCGTTTCATCGAAACGAAATGCAGGCTAGATTGCGCTGATGTTCGTATCAAAAGAACCGTTTGTTTTATTGCTGCGTGGTCGAGTGTATAGGTTGCTTCTTCGTAATACTTCATATGTAGTGTACATGTGTGCTTCGAAAAGCAGATAACCAACACTATCACCCCAATTAACATTATACGAGCACCACCAGGCCAACCAATGTAAGAAAACCACCATCAGCTGTGCTTATGTAATACACCTATATGCCCTCTGTACCACAAGGTTGGTTGCCGAGAGTCATTGCAGCAGGTGTCTCTGCGATTCCCTTTCTTCAGTAAGCTTGCTACCTATGAGAAGTGGAATGTCTTTCTGCAGTATAACACTCGGAAACAGCGTTCTGGTGAAACTTTAGATGCTTCCTTTGGCTGTTACTAGCCCGATATAGAGCATAAGCTTGAGATAGCATCACGCGTTGCGTATGCCTGTATACCACTGGCGTTGATTTTGGTAGCGGAAAATATGAAGTCGCAGACACAAGAGATGACACATAGAGAGGACTGGCGCTAGTCCTGTCTATGTGATGTAGCGCCCGTCCTGTCTATTTTTTTGCGCTACCAAGATGAATGTCAGTGATCACAACCAACCAGCCCACATTATCGCTTTGACTGCCCGTATGCCACTTGTCGTGGTGTGCTTATGTCACACGTGAGTGGTGGAAAGGATTTTGTGATGTCCATGGCAGGTTTATACTTTTCATTGTCACATAGCCGGTCATATAAGCTCGTAACACTCATATTCTCCTGCGCCAACTTTACCACCATGCTATTAAAACGGCGACCACCCGGAGTACTTTAACCTGCACCTAAATCTAAGCACCAGGGACTCTGGAATTTCGCCTCCATGGACAAGCGACGCTGAACAACGAAACCGCGCCTTTCGGGTTAGGCCGCCGAGCCCCGCAACTGCTGTACCGCCACGGCGGCTTTCATTTCTTCCGTCAGATTTATTTTCACCTGTTGCGAAAAGTGAAAACAAAACGACAGTGAAGTTAACATTGCACTATTTGGGCTCTTCTTCAGACGGGGGCGATTTTCGCTGCACTATATGATAGAGATTTCTTCCGGCGCTCTCCTAAATGCCAGGCCTGTGTCATCTTTGCTCGTTGTTCCGAAGACACAGTTCTTGCGGTCTTTCAGTTTTGTACGATCTTCAGGCAGATTCAGTTTCCTTTACCCGGAAAAAGAACCTCGCGAATCAAATTAGATTTCACATGTATTTTTATTTCAAATGAGCGAAATTGGGCACGCTTGCCAGAAAACCTCCAAAGCGAAAGCTGCATTCAATAACGTTGAAACTTTGCTAAGAAATATTTCTTGGAAGAAACACCCCATAGAGCAATCCACATACATTGTGACAAACCATGCACAACATCGTTGACAAAGGTTTATGTGTAATATCACGAGGTTGTAACGTACAAAGCAAAACGCAGCCGGTAAACAAGAAACGCTTCATTGGGAAAACTTGTGCCCAGTAAAAGAAGCAACACTGAACGTGCAGTGAAAGTGGCAAGCACAGACGTCGACCGTCGGTATCTGATCAGTGGCAACGCGGGTCGGCATTTATACATGTGAAATCAAAGATTTCAGCATTACCGTTTGTAATACAATAACAATTGCTGCGGTCTAACCTCCCAAAACAACGATATGATTATGAGACGCCGTAGTGGAGGGCTCCGGACAATGTGCCCGCCTGGGGTTCTCTACCGTGCCCCTAAATCTAAGTAACTGGGTGTTCTTTGCATTTCTCCCCCGTCGAAATGCGGCCGCCATGGTCGGGAACATTGGCGAGCGCACGAGGAGTACAAGGGGCAGAGGGTGGAGTGAAACAGTTGCACCATTGCTCCCATTGCCGTAATTACACCTAACTTTGTGGCTGCCTTCAAATAAATCACTTTATGTGATGTGACACATTGCCATAAAGGTGCAATGCGATGACAAGCCCACGTGTGGCTTCAGTTAGTTCCCCGTCAGCTAAAATAACGATAAGGAAAAGGCGGAGGCCCGTTCCACGAGCGTATTGCGGGCTTAAAGCAGAGCCGCCTCACTGAATCCTGAAATGTATGCAACAATCCCATAGATCTGTGCTTTCATTCATCGAACATGCGTTGCTCTTTACAGGCGTTCACTAAAGTGCGTCCTTTTTAAAATGGCGGGGTTCAGGGCTCAAGGCGCGTCCGGAGCAGAAACGTCAGTGCTGGTGAATGTCGCATACTCGCTTTCCCACAAAATACGCTATCATGACGTTTGTACATACCATTTCATTTCGGTAAACTGAACTGTCTATTGTCTTAAAGATTGCACAGTTAGTTTTTCCGGGAAGCACATTTCACCAATGTCTCAGACAGAATGGACACAGAATTTTATTGTGTGAGAGAAAAGGAGAGAGATGTTTGATCTTTCAAAACTTCGCGGTATTCCTTACTTTACTGCCCAAACGCCTTGTCACTAAGTACTAGCATCGCCAATAAAAAAGATGGAGAGGGCCGACATACTTATTATGAGTTCGCGCGAAATTTCGCAATTATGAGAGATTACAAAAGTAACAATGGCAACATATTTATTTCAATAGTGGTGGGGAGGCGTATACGCCTATGGATAATTTGCATTATTCCTTTGAAAATTGCGTACATGTTCTCAGTAATTCTTGTGTTTATTTTATTTAACGTAGTCTATTGCTGTTGCTATTCTGCCCGCGCGTTCTGATTGGTTTTGCAGTGCATGGTCCGATGAGGCACAAGTAGTTACAAATGGAGCTTTTAACTCCATTCGTAGCAGTTGTACATGCCACGCTGCATGTATTTTGTATCTGCATGTATTTTGCATGTATCTCTTTTGGTGCATGACAGGAAAGTCGCTAAGCTTACCGAACTAGTACTTTGAGCTGAAAGCACAAGTCACTTGAGTGAAGGTATTGATGGAAATATTTCGTGACATTTCTTTTTTTTGCAGAATTGAGATACTTTATTAGCAATCGTCATCAATTGACCCAAGGCACGCGCCTTCTTTGCTTTCTATGATAAACCAGTGGGCTTAGTACAGTTTGACGACAAATGAGAAGTTGAAAATTGAAGAAAAAAGATTTTTGCGTGTACGGAGGCATAAAATTCGTGATATCTTTTTGCCTGAAACAAGGCACTCACAGAGTGCAATATGCATTCGCCTAAGACGACTCCGAGACGAAAGCCAACATCTTTTAGGGGCGAATCTCCTTAAGGCGGCACCCGTTCGTCCCTCGTAGTTGTCGTAGTCGTAGTGCGTAACCAGTCGTAACGCTAGTACTAGATCTTGACCTCCAAGGTGGTGCCGGTGGGAGATTTTTCCTGTGCGTTGTTGAACAATAAAAAATTCGCAGCGTGCGCGTTAACTAAAAGCCGAATTCTTCTGTCTCTCATTCCCCATTAGCAGCCATTGGCATGTTCAGTAGGAAACGTTAGTAGAAGTAGAAGTGTAAGTGTTAGCTAAAAGCCGACTTCTTCTGTCTCTCATTCTCATTAGCAGCCATTGTTTACCTCCAAGGTAGTGCCTGGTGAGATTTCTCCTGTGCGTGATTGAAGAATAAAAATTTTGTTCAAAACGACGTGAATTGATTAAATAAACCAACGAAAGACGCCAGATGTTTTCTAAAAGCAAGAACGAAATAACGCCAGATGTTTTTAAAGCAAAATGAAAAGACGCCAGCTGCTTAAGGAAAGACGCCAGATGCTTTCTAAAGCAATGGTTTTTTAAACTATGAAAATTCACAGCGTACATGTAAAATTAAAGTGAGCTGCAAGTCGTCATAACCCATCGAACCTTTAGTATAAACGCGCCCGATCTCACGTCGGTGATGATGTACTGGGCAGAATTCACGGAAGATTCACGGTTGACCGATGAACCTCCGCAGATTCGCCCACTCATCATCATTCACTCCGTGGATATGCTGTGATTTTTTTATCTCAGTTAATATATTGAGCCTCCCCCGCCTATCTCTGAAACCTATCTGCATCCAACGTGTTTTGCATTGCCTCCAGGACTGGCGGCATTGCAAGCTTTCTGCACCTCACATCGTTTTGCACTGCCTCCATCATCGGCCCACCTTTGACCAATCGACGATGTCGTATGATGAGGTAATCCGATGGTGTCGCATTATGTGCTGTCATGGTGACGTCACAAATTGGCAATCTGTGTCATCATGGTGACGTCAACAGGTGATGATTTTTGCATCACTGTTGTTTGCACTGCCGAAGCCGCCGACGGTCAGTTTTCGTATTTCATGAGGCATCTAACGCTTTCGCGTTAAACAAGCTGAGGACACTGAGACGCATGCGCAGCGTAACATTTGCCGCTATTATTTGCTCTGGTGTACAGTTGCTACAGTAACACAATTATTTATCGACTTACAATATAGGAAAAGGAGGACGCAGAGGAGGGAGGAGGAGGAGGAGGGAGGAGGAGGAGGAGGAGGAGGACGCAGAGGAGCAGGAGAGCGGAGAGGGGGCATGACTGGAGGCAGCGGTGGGAGAAATTCCGGTCGATGAGCCGTCTGAAAACATTCGTATCTTGCCACCCACGTTGTAAATAAGCATGCACTAAATACTTTGAAGCTGTTTCTTCCACGGTTTAGCTTGTTCGTATAGCCAACTGCACGAGAGGAATCACTGCTTTCACTAAGACACACATTTAATAATTTAACCTGACAAAGCTAAATCAAGAAACAATACTTTTAAGGATTTTGTATAAACATTAGTGCATTTGAACACGAGCTCCTGCTCCCATTGAAATATTAAGGCACAAAGCACTATAGATGACCCGTTTCTTGTGTAACTAGATGGATATTTCTATTTTATATGACTAAATATTAGAATCCTAAATGCACACCAGCACACACACTGGTTGTATCAAAATAAAATCATTGTGAAATGTACCAAGACATATTGTATTCTCAGCACCACAGCTTACCTTGGAATACAAACTGCCTTCTCTTAATAGCTTTTTCGTGATGACTACGTCGAAGCCGTAATCAAGTGAAGTGAGCATGGGTTGCTCTCTTAGATGCTTGAATCTAAATCTGCAGAGGGGCTTCGTGCTGCAGCTTGCGCTCTAGTTCAATTAAGTTTTATCATTTACTCTGTGTTTAACCGCGCAGGATTGTGTTCACCTATAACGACCTATAAGCCCCGTGTAACATGGCGGAACACCTGTCAAAGCAGACCTTACTTCTCATGCCTTGGGGATGATAGGTAGACCGACAACATCTATAGTAGATTCCTGTGCCCGCTAAAGAGGTGACCTCGTGTCCTCTGCAACAACGTTAACATTGGTTTTCCCGATTTTGCACATCTGCACTCTGGTCGCGGTATACGGGAACGGTCGTCTTGCATCTCCCGTTACTGGTACGTCGAACCGTAATACCGTGCATACTACTTTCATTCTTGGTTTCGAAGCTTCGCCGGTATGGCAGCATCTTGCTAATAAATTTTTAAGTTAATCTTGCAGCCTCGTCATCGACCGGTATTTCGGTCGGTATTTCATTTTGAACAACGATGTGCAGTCATCGATTGGTTGCTGGTTTCAGTTTTCTAGACAAGCGCTCATGGGCCCGCTATTGTGGGCGTATATTCTCAGTTGAGCCAGTTCTAGACGTCTCAACTAAAGAAAATGAAAGTTTCACTGCAAGAGCGAAGACATGTATGCGATAGCAACAAATTGGAACGTTTTACGAAGTAAGGCTGCTAGCCTTAGTTCGTATAACCCTCAGGATCCAATCTGGCGTAACTCTATAAAACACTGGCGGAACGGAATACGACCGCTAAAGCAGGCGAAGCGGCCTTCGGGCTATCTAGCGCTTCAGCGCAAAATAAACACTGAGAGCACGGTGCGTACAAAGGTATGGGCTGTCTGCTGATCTTCGTCGAGGTGGTGCTCTGGCGCCAACGCGGGAACACACTAGAGGTGTGCACGGGCTCCAGGTAGCCCGAAAGCCCGAGCCCGACCGGGCTCGGGCTTTCGGGCCGGGCTCGGGCGGGCCGACGTATATTCACCTCGGGCCCGGGCCGGGCTCGGGCTACTTGGAGTTTTATCGGGCCGGGCTCGGGCCCGGCGCAAAGCCCGACTCAATCCCGAAATATAGAGAATGAGCGGGAACTGATTTCCAGCACGCATAGAGCGCCTTTTCCGCGACCGCCCTTGACAGCTTTTCCTTTCCATTTGCCACTTTAAACAAAATGGGAGCAGGTAAAGCACTGCCTCTGTTGCACTCCGACAAACAGCGAAGTAACACCACCTGAGCTAGTGACGGCGCCACGCGACTGTTCGCGTTAGTTTTAAGGCCATATCCCATATGAGTGAAAATGCACGCGACAGCGATGAGCAACCCGACGTATATCGCCTTCGTGCAAGCTGACGCTTGCATGGGCATACCCCATACACGTGACGGCTTTGGCGAGCGAACTGCATTGTTGCTGGCATGAGGCCATATATTTGTATAGCAAAAGCGCCGCACTTCGTTGAAACCGGACTCGTTGGACTGCTTGCTGTTTTTGCTCGACAATTTGTAATGTGTGTATTATAGACTGTTCTTCCTGTGTCGTTTGATCATATTTGATATGCTCAACAAAGTGCCAAATTACCGGAAAACGATGCTTTGTTTTCGCAGCGAACCTTCAAAAAGCCGGGCTGGGCCGGGCCGGGCCGGGCCGGGCCCGGGATTGTGTTTTCGTACGTCGGGCCGGGCCGGGCGGGCTCGCAGCCCTTTGCCGTCGGGCTCGGGCGGGCCTTCGACAAAGTCAGCGGGCCCGGGCCGGGCTCGGGCTCGGAAATACGGCCCGTGCACAGCTCTAGAACACTCCCTTTTGATCAAACCTCTTAAGCCTCTCTGGTGTCCATCCATGTGGCCTCACACGAGGAATACGACTGGCGCTTTACATCTGTTGTTGAGCTGCGGCCACCGGCAGTCCTCACAGCATAAAAAGCGGAGCGGAAACATTTTTCACGACGAGGTCTATGCGCCAGTTCCAGATCACGTCAATTCAATATTCAACACCTATATCTTATTCTTCCTGTGTAACATGAAGCGAAAGGCAATATATGTTTCCACGCAAGACGAAAATTAATATCCACGCAAGACAAAAATTTGTTCGTTTTTTTTTGCTGTGGAACCAATAGATTTTGATATTTTTGTATGGTTTGTAGACTTGTACATAAGGACTACGCAAACATTTGGGACACTCGTGGTGCGAAGAGCGAGGGAGCGGCGGAGCTGGTGGCGTTGCCCTCATGGTTTCCTTCCTCCTCACGTTCACTTCACTTTCCCACCCCTTGACGTAGTATAATTTACAAGACTGTGCAATACTTCTCCCTCTCACCTCCTCATTTCCCTCATCGACATCTACACGTTATTTTCCCGCCCATAGCGGTACTACGCTAGGCAAGAACCCTAGAAGCTGCAATGCTACCATAACGTTGAAACAACTTTCTGAATATTGCGGCAACGTTGTGTCAACAGTTGGTGCTACTAGGCATTGTGCTACACTTTACCCTCTCCCTTCCTCCTTTCCTTTCTCTTCACCCTCACTTCTTTTTCCCACTTCTTGCTATACTATATTATACAAGGCCATGCTTGCTGTCACTCTTTTTGTATCACTTTTTCGGTGCATGTTTCTTTGTATCTCTTTCTATCTCCGTCCATTTCTTTCTCTGTCTGTCTACATTTTCCTATTTGTTTTCCTTTTCTTTCTCTTCATTTGTCTCCTTTTCCCTCTATCTCTAACTTTCTCTCTCTCTCTCTCTGTACTCGTTCTCCCGCCTTTATAATTTTCTCTCTTTCTCTCTCTGTCTTTCTATCTTCTCTCTAGATTTATCTCCTTCTCTTTCTCTCTATATTTTTTCTCGCACTCTCTCTTACACTCCTTCCTTTTCACAATCTATTCTTCTATCTTTACGCCGAAGGAATCGGCGCACGTGTTCTTGGAGCGAAGCAGAAGATGAAGTGGAGGACAAGAAGAAACAAAGAGGCTAACATTGTCTGCCTAGAAAACATCTCTACACATGTCAGTAAAAAGCAAGCCATTGACATCTACTTAAATGCAAGGAGGTCCAATGCTCGCCTGGGGCGTGCCACCCGGTACTCGGCTAACGGTTGACGTATAACCTTTTATAAATACGCACTGCTGCCGATCGGAGAAATTCCATTCCTATATGGAGTCAACGACACCAGGCGTGCCATATGTTCTGGAGTTGTTAAAAGTGAGGCACGAAAGAGAGGGTCAAATGCTTTGCTGCGATCAGCGAATGTATCAAGGGAACTTTGACACTTAAAGGTTCTAACGCGAAAGCGTTAATGAATTCGTTCCACAGAAATCCCGGTGTCGGCGTCGCTTGAGCAGCAAGTGTGAACTTTGGCCTTAAGAGTGCGGGCCTGAGCGCTAGCCCACTTGTTATCTCGGCAAACATCATCAAACGGCTAATATACTTTACTATGTGCTTTGCCCTCACCACTTCGCGTTGAGACAACAGAGTGCACGAAAAGCTCTCCTCTCCCTGGAGGGGCCGTATTCCTTTACACCAGCGTTTTACAGTGGACATAATAAGGACGAGCTAAAACGGACGAAGTATCGTCCATCAGACAAGTTTATACTGCGCGAAGAAGAGAACACGTTCGAACATGGAAACATGCAATCGGGGAAATGCGATATTTGCTCACCGCCTTCATAATTCCTTTTTCAGTAGCGGCAGGCATTTTAAGATGGCTAAAGACATAATTTAGGACAGTAATTAAGAAAGGTAAATCAATACCTTTTCAATTAGTTGAATTAAGCAGCTATGTCAAATGGGTGAATAAAATTTCTTCATGACAAGAACTCTTCACAGCTTTGACATATAGAAAAGGCGGCGTCTATTAAATGCTGTGGCGCAACGAAATTGAACCAAATTCAACGGCGAAAGCTCTTGAATATGTTTCATTTGTGTCCTCGTTGTTTGGCTTTCGTTCTTTCGTTCCACAATTAGTTCTTCTTGGGCAAGTTGGCACTTACTGAATGCCATGATGTTGTAGTGCAAAACTCGATTACAAAGAGTTAAAGGGCCACTTTCCTACACCTTTCTGCCCCTTAGTGTTTCTTTTCGAGTTTTTAACAATATGGTGTCCTGTTTTCGCTCCAAGGCGGTATGTTCGAAATACAATAAAACTGAAATGAAGATATTAGGCACCAATCTTTGCTTGGAAGAAAACGAAGTGATCCGAAATGGCCCGCCATAAAATGAGCTAAGAATAGGTGAAGCATTTTTGTAGGCCTTTAATAGACGCCAAGGACAAGAAATCACTGCTGGAAGTCCAGAATGGTGCACCTTTTGCCCGGAAGGACCACTCGGTCTGCTAGTCTAGTCCTCGCCATGGCGCTCATGCAACAAAAGATGGCCCCGACGGGAGCACAGGAATGGTGATATATTTGTCGCGAAATATTGTTATATCGCTTAATCGCTGCGATTTTGACTTCTTTTGCGAGCTAATTCAAGCCCAAATGAAATGTTCTAATCTCTGCTAGCCAAATGCAAATTTTGTTCCTGAATATCGTCGATAATGGGCTGCATAGATTTTAGCCGCAATATAGATTAGAGGTATTTTGATGGGATGAGCACGCTGGCTAAAAATTGTTGGAGCAGGCGCGACTATATTGTCAGCAGCAAAAAACTGTGCTTTTCTCATTTTGCGTTAAAGTTAACTTGACTCCTTTAGGAAAAAGAAACGCCACAAATATACGCACGGTGCGTACAGTCTGCTGTGCACTACGATAAGCCCTACAGAACGCACTAAACAGCCATCCGTTTCGCACGAAACACGCAAGTGGGAGCAAGACTGCGCATGCGCTGAACCTATGAGAAAGGCATGCATTTGCGCACTCAGGGAGTGCGCAGGCTACATCTCGGCGCTTGCGTTGCGCCCGCTACAGCCGTTCAGAACCTTATCAATGGCTCCCTCGCGAGATGTCGACCTGTCGAGAGCAAAACATACAAGATGGCCGCGGCCGACAACAGCACGGTGGTCATGGCAGCGAACGCAGTCTATGTGAATTGGACGTTGCCATTATTTTCGAGCTTATGTAAGTAGCTTGAACAAAATCGCTGAGCAGCTGCATTGGATTGTAATCGATGCTAAGACGGAGCACAATGCACCACTACTGGGAAGCGACAGTTCCTGCGTGCCGGCTATGTTGTCAGGAAAGCATTCTTACAAAGAAACAATAACCCGATTATTATAAGCACCGCAACGGATTTGTGGAGTGTGCGCAGGGCGTTATGTGTATAATCCCTTTGAACTCTGGTGTTTGTTACGTGGGTCAAACAGGTACATATCTGAATGATCGCCTGAAAAAGCATGCCAGATATTATGAGCGAAAAGGAGGGTTCCAGCCATGCATTATAGAACATATGAATGCATCTCCGTGTTCCACCAAGCTAAAGGAATTTTTTCGCATGCGGACAACCTGCACCCTCATCGTTGTGGAAGCACCTTGCATGGCACGTGAAGAATACCCAAGCATAAGTAAGAGAGATGGCGTTCCTGGAAGACGTCGACGCAAACAATGTTTTTTTGTATTTAGCGTTTAGCAATCCTTATCCAGTTCTATTTCTTGTCTTCTCTTCCTGTAAAATGCCTGTAGAAACAATAAACTGGCAGTTGGCAGTAAGCGCTCGTCTTAATCTTCTCAGTGTCCCTCGTGCAGCTTCGCACTGCACCATCTAAATAAAAATGCAAGTTGAACACCCCAACAACTACTCGTCTTCGTAAAAGCTCGGCTTGTCTCCTGCCTTCATTGGCGCGTTGCGTCGAATAATATCGGTTACTACAGCTGATTGCTTCGCCACTAGGTGGCACGAAGCAACGCTCAAAGGCAAGCCTGTTGAGGCTCAGATGCAGTCCACGTTTCGGATGTTGCGCGCGGCAGTGTAAATGAATGCTATGGGAGAGAGCCTCAAAAGTAGCGTACGTAGCGTGCAGGCCGTTCCGCATGTACAGCCTTGTGTGCGCTAAACTGAAGTTGTCTAATGGTAAGGTATGAGCACAGTCGTAAGCACAGCTATTTCTTGAATGTCAAACGTTCGACAGAAACCTTCCTGATTCGCGACAACTGCACAAGAAACGAATCAGAATTGTAACCATATTTATTATAGCTTTAAATATCCGACGTTTGTAAGCGTATCATCTTCAGGAACAGAAGGTCTAAGCAGCGCCTAAATGTGTTTTCCACGTTCTGACGTGCGCGTCTGCTACTCTATCCATCTATCTTTCTCTCTCTCTCTTTGACGCAAATGCGACAGCGTTCCCAGAAGCTTGTCGCCGCGCTTGACAACAGATGGAGGGCAATGTTCCCGTAGGTGCCGATGGCGTTGCCGTAGTTGACGGAGGAGGCTGCCGAAGGTGGAGGGAGGCGTATTAGAAACCTCGACCCGCACATTTCGGATTATATGTGCAGTTGTCTTACTGACAGGCGGGATTGCATGAAATTCAGACATGGCGTCGCTGTGGGGCCGCTGCCGTCATCTGGCTCGCAATCTCTTACCGACTATCGAGAATGCGGCGGATAAACGCCTCTGCACTGTGATTAATATCATCGTCTAAAGTTACATTCCTCTTGTTCTCATCTTTTTGGAGGTGTGGTGACGAGCACATACCTTTGGCTCTGTTGATTGGGCTTCGAACAACGGAAAGCTTCTGAGAGGTAGAATGAATAAAATTAAGTCGAGGTTACGTCCAGTGTGTGCTGCCTTCCTGAAAACTTAATATGAGAGGTTCCCTTATTCTCTTTCAACGAGGAGCTACAATAACTGGAGTAATTAACAATTTTGGATTCAGCCATAAGTTATGTGGTCGCCATATGAAGTTAAAAGCCGACGAGCAAACAGCCGACTTTGGGCAGCCCCACGACGCAAAAACAATCTACTCGTTCTCGCGAAACTCTTCTCGCATAAACGCACTTCTCGTCCAACAAACAATTCTACATTCAAGCCAGTGTCATTTCTTTGGGTGCCGCAAGTTTGGCCTCAGTCGCAACACTCGCTACGAAGTACCCAGACAGCCGGGCGCTTGGCACGTTCATTGTGAAGCCCAAATTGTTCGCTGCGCAGACGATTTATTTTGCGTGGTAAGGTCATCCGATGCTTAAAAGGTGCTAGCCCACTTGAGCTCCTTAGAGACTGCCATAATTTCTACGCAAAAAATGCAATATTAGTGATATGTCCTGTTCCAAGCCGTTCTTGTTAGACTGGGTAGTGTGCTCGGTGGTTGGCGAAAAAATCGCGAGTTTGATGTCGGCTACGGTGGTCGCCTTTCTATGGTAGCGAAATGCTAGAGGCCCGCGCACTGTGCGATTACATTGTAGGTAAAGAATAAAAGGTGGCTAATGTTTCTGGCGCCATCCACTATGGTGTGCCTCATAACCATATCGTGAGTTTCGAACGTAAAACCCCAGAAGTTACTAATTATGAAAGAGCATGGTGGAACATTTTTTTCTTTTTTTAAGAAAGGCAACGCACACATGACGTTACTTCCACTTGAGTTATGAACATACAGATTCCCACAAACTTTCCTCTGTCCGAAGCCTCAACAACAGAGCCCATTGTACTGATTCTTATGAAGTGAGGGTTTCGTAGAAGTTTTCAACTTATTCAATAGTTTTGGATGTCTTAAAGGGACACTAAAGGGCAAAACAATGTTTCTTATATTAGTAAAGTACTCTTTCACGATACCAAAAACACCACGCTTGCTGCGAGGAGACGCTTAGTAAGAGAGACAACGCGCAAAAGCAAAATGTCGGTGGCGACGCCACCTTGAAATTTCCGAACCATTCGCATTGACGTCACATATCTTGACGGCGTCAACTAGGGAATGGGTATTTCCTAATCGGTAAAAATGAAGTACATTTTCCTCTGAAGGGGGCCATACACTTAACCTATAGAGATTGGGGTAATTTAGTTGAGCCAACGGTGCCAAAATACGATAAATAATCTTTGCAATTCGTGACGTCTCGCGGCGACATTATGGCGCGAAATTTAAAAATGAAAATTTGAACTTGATTTTCTCCTCCTTTAATAAACCTGTGATGGCAAAATTAGCCACATTAGAATAGAATAGAATAGAATAGAATAGATGTTTATTTCATGAGCAATACAGATCATGAGGAATGAAGGACATTAGAGTTCTCAGAGCACAATTTATCGATCTAGGCCGATTCATTGTCTCTCTTTAGCGTCCCTTGAAGTTAATTGCTGCACATCGTACTAGCTGAGAAAGTGTTTTGCTGTTGATATAAAAATGCCGATATACTGTTTTTGTAATTCCAATTTACTCCTCATGATGAAATTTCAGCGCATTAAAAACCGAAGATTTTGACCATTTCTTAAAACGCCTCCACGCCACTCTGACAAACTAGAAGAGCCAGAAAATTGATAATCCTGCCTTGCCTTAGCCTGAACTGCCATTTCCTTAAGTGATAGCTCAATAATTTTTACTTTGGCCTCTAAATATACTTGCATGTGGTACTGTTTGCCTTCCCCAGCGGCCTGCCAACTGGTCATGAAGCAGGCGAGTACCAAAGCCACATTGCGGTTCTCATAATTCTCCATGTGCTATAATAATTTTTTACAGCATCGTTCAGGGCAAGCGAAAATGTTTACTTGCATATGATATATTTGCATCCTAAATCATTGTCAAGAACGCCTTTATGATAAACTATGGCTCTTCAAATAGGCTAAATTACGGCATTCAAACTGCTAGAGGAACAACGTAGCCGAGGCATAAAGTTCACGAATTCAAACAGGTGTAACCATTTGTCCCGAGAAAGTAATCGCACTTCAGAACGGAAAAATGTGTTCCTCGACAGTTGCATTTGTATTCATTTATAAGAAAGTGTTATCACCACTCAAATGTTGCTTTGCTCACGTGAAGGTTTAGTGTATGTAAGTGCAGCAGATACCTTTTGTTTTTTTCATTGGATGGTGTTCTTTGTCTGAACATGCATGTCATCGCTGTACTACGCACTTGTTTTTTCAAATAGTCTTGACCCTGGCTTGACTAAGCATTTACATTTACGTAGCCATCGACGTGGGCATTCTTAGCAGCGTTAGCTTGACTAAGCGTGAGCAATGACACGGTTAACAATCTCAGAAGTGCTATTGTAATTTATTTGCGCTACTTTTTTGAATGCTCACTTGGAATAAAATAACACCTTTTTTTTTCAAAGCATTGCTCTCAAGTGCTTACAGCTAAGAATTTACTGCTATAACGAAGCCACTAGCTATTTAAAGAGCCCATGAGCTACAATTTCCAAAGCGAAGAAAAACCTTAGTCAACATGTTTCGTTAGTGCGAGGCGATGTGCTTGGCACGTGGTTACTAAGGCTATATATGCCGCTGTTTTCTGACAATAAAAGTTTCAAGCGGCGCGCTTTTATGTTCTCTCTCGAGTCTATGAAAACTTCAACACTGCGTCTCACAGGAGCCAATGTTTCGAAAAGTAGTATTGCACTTATTAAAAGGTAGACACTGCCTACCATCGCGCGCTATGCGTCGCGCACGGTCCCGTAACTTAAATTCCAGTGTAGCAAATGATTGATCTCGTTCAATGTAACGAAACTTCCTTGCTGCATTTCTCTAAGGAGATCTTAGCGGCCAGCGAAATCTACAGTTTCTGGCCCTGCTATTTCATCCGATTAGTTTTGCGGGCAATATTGTCAAGCAGTCTAATGAAGTTTAAGCGGGCTTCCCATCAGTGAAGCTAATAGTTAGAATACGCGTGCTCTATTCGGGATACCCATCCACCTTAACTTTATAACGTAGTTCAATGAATCGAAAATTGTGCAGCGTGGTCTCTCTGTGATAACAATTCCAGCCTTTTTAGCGCATCCGTTCTTCAAGCTCGTGATAACTTAGCTGGCCTTTTATCACGACATCATTTATCTATCGTTGTTTTCCAGAAATTATATGATCTTTTCTTTGCAGTTTCAGCTACCTCACAATGTCATCGCTTGACCAGCGACAAAACACCACTCCCTAGTGGTTTACTCTCTACCAAAGCAAACTATCACCCATCTTCGCGCTTTTCTGGGTTAACAGTAAGTGAGCTGGAACCGTGCACTTGCATAGCCGAGCATTCCACATGCAGTTGATGATCTGCATAACATTCCCGAGAATTCCTCCGATGCACAATAATGCAGTTCTGTTGCGAATAACTCTTGAGGGTTTTGTTTTCAGTATTCATACTCAGAGACTCTCATAGAGCATTTTGTAACTGATGCATATGTAAAGAGTAAACTCAAGCCTAAACTCTCACTACATTGAACGTCACCCTCCATGCAATACTCAACTTGGGTATTTCAGCCACAATAAATGAATAATTTAATAAATAAACAATAAATGTAGTTTTAAAATTTTGCCCAGTCTGTTTTGTGAGGTAACGGCTTCATGAATTCTCGCCCATCTTTGGTTTACACGTAATCTCGCCACACCGCTACTGTAGCCCTTATGCTCAATTTTACAAGAGAACAAGTACAACTTGTTGTCAAATGGCAAAACGAAAAAAAATGGTGCCGTGAAATATCGCACTGTTTACGGTCGTCATCAGAAAAACGGAATTCTACCATTGCTGCATAACAGAGGGCTCTTCCAGCGTTGTTTCGCTACGACAGCCTTGGGCCACCTTTAATTGCGAAGCATTTCTCTACAAACGATACACACTTTGTCCGTTTCTATCTCTCTATCTATCTATCTATCTATCTATCTATCTATCTATCTATCTATCTATCTATCTATCTATCTATCTATCTATCTATCTATCTAGCTATCTATCTATCTACTCTATCTATCTATCTGCATATGTCTGGGCACTCTCGTGGTCGACTTCCTCCCTCCCCCCCTTTGAAACGTGGTGGCCGACGTCACGAATCAAACACGAATGCTCGAGCGAATGCACCGGCCTGTGGATTTTTTAGCAATGATGTAATGCGTCGGGTAAAAGCAATTTTCAGTTATTCAAAATATGTCGCATCACTGTGTCTTTACAAAATAGAATATTCGTGGCATCAGCTCCTAAAAGACACTGCTGCTGCGAAAAAATCACTGCAGCACAAGTTTCTAGGACCTTGAATTGATGGGATCTGGCGAGCCTAAGGTGCTTCTTAGGGTTACTCTTTTTCATGTACATGGCAAACTTACTTCAGTTTTCCTTTCACGCTGCGTGTCCCACTATCCTGCGTGATAATTTCAACAGGTGTAGATTTCATGCATCTTGCACCGACTCTTTTAGCACATTCATAGTCAGCTTCTTTTTCCGTACAGAAAACTCATCCCATTTCAAATCTCGGTATAATTATACTGCTGCTCTTCGGGCACCTTCGGCGCTTGTGTAGAATAATGCAAACACCAGAACGTAATAATTATATGGTTCTGACATTCGGTGTACGCTGCCTTGACCAAGCGCACTATCTGTGTTCGAATGTCAAAGCATATGTGAGTGTGCCGTAAAATATTCAATTTCAGGCCGTTCTCTCTCTCGCAATTAATCATATACAAAATGCAGACTTCACACTTCTGTGGCATCCTTTTCGTTCGACATTGATTGCTGCTTGATGGTCTGTTACTTTCAGAACAATGCAATTTTCGCCTCGCCTATCTTCACGCTCACAGCTGTCTCATCCAAGAATGACAATGTAGTTTAATCCCGATTCGTTTATAAAGCAATGTGTCAAGATATGAGCCGCAATAAGCAAGCCTAATTGCATACTTCGACGAAGGCAACGAACAGCAGATTGACAAGATACGAGACGGGGAAAACGATCAAAATTGCACCCCTTAGTCTTGTGCATGCCAGTGCTCAAACTTGCATAAAACGAACCTTCGCCTCCCCGTAGAAAATACAGCGCCCTGTGAGTTAAGATTTGAAGCTTCTGCTTCTTCTCGTATTGACCGCATTTCTCATTCTGGCTGTGATGCAGGAGGATAAGAGCTACCTAGTCGTTGCAGGTAAACAATAATTTTGCTCCTATTTCCTCAGGTGACATTGACAATATGCAAGACCCACCCGCACCAGAATTACATAATGAAACTATATCATACTGCTCCTATTACTCAATACCGTACGAATATTCAAGGTACGTAGATAATGTTGTTACATGAACCTGTAGACTGGGAGGTGCGTGGAACAAAAGGAAAATCGTAAATGAGCTTCTTGAATCAGATCATTACCTTCAACGGAGCTTGCTTTTAATTAGAGCACTGCACACCTGCATCACTTCAATTTACATACCCGAAAAGAGGGAAACGAGCAAACGCACGTAACTCCGCTAGCGTTCAATGTACACTTGTGCACAACTGCCACCACAAACTAAATTTCGACCTCTAGGTGGTTTAGAGGCCCTTTAACAAAGACAAACGGCATGCCTTTCTTTGCAATCAGGCGTAGAGCATATAGCTCAGAATTTGTTTCAATAGATAAAACGACAAAAGAATTAATGTCAAATTTTCAGAAAGTGGATGATGCATGGTGAACTACAGCGCAACCACCTAGACGAGGACGATAAGAAAATTACACAAGGCGCTGATTACAACTATATTATTTTCTTGAAAAGCGCACATGTATACGTGCCACAAAGAAAACACAAAGAAACAACAACAAAACACGTGATAAATCAACAAGAGATGAAGCCTAGCCATTACCGTTATCGACCAGCTCTATTGAGATCGCTCAACTTTTTTCTTGGTTAGTGCTATCGATGTCACACTTGTGCATTGCACATCCAGCGGAAATCGCTGCTTCCTGGATATGTCCTAGGTAGGTGTGTGTGAACTTTTCCCAACTATGCGGTAATTCTCAAACTTGGGCTGAAACATACATTCGTCACAGTGGATGGCAAGGTGTCCGTTCGCTTTCTCTATTACATTATCATGATGCTCAGCCGGTCATTCGCACACCCCTGGTTTGCCCAATATACATTTTGCCACTAAATAATGGTAAATGGTATACCACACCTTGCATACATAACGAAGGGTTCTCCGGTGGTTGTCCAGCAAACGTTGTTTCCTTTTCCCGACAATGACTCATACTGCAGATGCAAGTGGTTTCGTCGAAGCAGAGAACCCAAGTGCCCGCTCGTCCAGCTATCGTTTTTAATGTTATGCGAACTGCATGAATGACAGCCCAATTCCCCTTATGCACTTTGTGATGGAATTTCCGTTCTGAGCCCTATAAACCTTGCTTTTTACACCTAAAACTTCTGTGTGCCACATAAAGGAAGCAAGTGCACGGATCATCATCAGCCTGTCTACGCCCACTGCAGGGCAAGGCTCTCCCATGTTCCGCCAATCAACTCGGTCCTGTGCTTTCTGCTGCCACGTTTAACCTGCAAACTTCTTATCTCATCTACCCACCTAATTTTTTGTCTCCCCCTCACGCGCGTTTGCCATCTCTTGGAATCCAGTCAGTTACCCTTAATGACCACCGGTTATCCTGCCGACGTGCTACGTGGCCGGCCCATATCCATTTCTTCTTCTTAATTTCAACTATGATATCCTTAACCCCCGTTTGTTCCCTGACCCACTCTGCTCTCTTCCTGTCTCTTAAGGTTACACCTATCATTTTCCTTTCCATCGCTCGCTGCGTCGTCCTCAATTTAAGTTGAACCCTCTTTGTAGTCTCCAGGTTTCTGCTCCGTAGGTAAGTACCGGTAAGATGCAGCTGTTATATACCTTCCTCTTGAGAGATAGTGGTAGACTACCATTCATGATTTGATAGTGCTTGCCGAATGAGCCCCTTCCCATCCTTATTCTCCTAGTTATTTCACTCTCATGGTTCGGCTCCGCGGTTACTACCTGTCCTAAGTAGACGTACTCCTTTACAACTTCCAGCGTCTCGCCACCTATCGCAAAGCGCTGTTCTCTGCCAAGATTGTTCCACATTACTTTAGTTTTATGCATATTAATTTTCAGACCTACTCTTCTACTTTCCGTATCCAGTTCAGTAATCATGAGCTGTAATTCGTCTCCCGCGTTACTCATCAATGCAATGTCATCAGCGAATCGCAGATTACTGAGATACTCTCCATTAACTCTTATCCCTAATTCTTCCCAATCTAGGGCCCTGAAAACCTCCTGTAAACACGCGGTGAATAGCATTGGAGAGATCGTGTCTCCCTGTCGTACGCCCTTCTTTATTGGGATTCTGTCGCTTTCTTTATGAAGGACTATAGTGGCTGTGGATGCGCTGTAGATGTCTTCTTCATTATTTTATAGGCTTCGTCGATGCCCTGATTCCGCAGTGCTTGCATGACTGCTGATGTCTCCACCGAATCAATGCCTTCTCGTAATCTATGAAGGCTATGTATAGGGGTTGGTTGTATTCCGCGCATTTCTCTATCACCTGATTGATAGTATGAATATGGTCTATTGTTGAGAAGCCTGTACGAAATCCTGCCTGGTCCCTTGGTTGATTAAACTCTAATGTCCTATTAATTCTGTTAGCAATTACTTTTGTGAATAGCTTAGACAACGGACAGTAAGCTGATGGGCCTGTAATTTTTCAGGTCCTTGACGTCCCCTTTCTTATGGATCAAGATGATGTGGCATTCCTCCAAGATTCTGGTATCCTCCCTGTCGAGAGACACTTCGTATACAGGGTGGCCAGTTTCTCTAACATATCTCTCTTCCCCCGTCTTTCAGCAGGTCTGATGTTATCTGATCCTCACCAGCGGCTTTGCCTCTTTGCATTCCCTTTAGGGCTTTCTTTACTTCTCCCTGTTAATACTGGTGGGATGTCAGATTCCTCTGGGATATTGCTGCTTCTTACATTATCATCCTGACTGTCTCGGCTGCTGTACAGATCTCTGTAGAACTCTTCCGCTACCTCAACTATTCTATCCATATTGGTTGTGACCTTGCCATCCTTGTCCCTTAATGCATACATCTGATTTTTTGCCTATGCCAGTTTTGTCTTCGTAGCTTTGAGGCTTCTTCCGTTCTTTAGAGCATGCTCAATTCTCTCCATGTATACTTTCTTATGTCGGCTACTTTACGCCTATTGATCAACTTCGAAGCTCCGCCAGCTCTATTTTGTCTGTTGCATTTGAGGCTTTCATAGCTTGACGTTTCTTAATGAGGTTTTTCGTCTCGTGGGATAGTGCACGGGATAACCAGAATTTAAAAGGCGAATGGACTGCTCACTGAAAGTAGCTTGAATTACGTGACTACACGATTTAGTGAGCGCATTCATGAAACATAGTCTCGAAAGGACCCTTTTGACTAGTTTTCAATGTGCGGAAGAAGAGGCAAAAGCGAATTTTATCTATTGGTTCACATGGCCAACAGACATGAAGAGCAAAAAATTCAGCCTAAAGTCTGGAAAATGGATTGAATTAAATCTTGGCTGATTCATGCGTTAACATCAACAGTTTCATGCACGTTCGAAAAATGGAGAGCACATCTGCGACGTGTTGAACAAGACCTTCCGGGGTACACTCAAGTTTGATAAAAAAATCGTCCACATAATGAAAGACTTTCGGTGCACTAAAACGGAAAGGCAACTAGATACGGTTCTTTGGAAATGTGGTAACACCAATTGCTGGGCACTGGGAAATACACGATCCGACACAGAACCCATCTTTCTAGAGAAGGATTTCGTTATTCCATATAACATGTCAGTTTTCGGTACATAGACAACAATTCAAGGAAACGAGTGGCACTCACACCTGCAGGGTGTTGAAACGTTACCGCCCCGAATCGGCCTATGCATTTTGAGTGCAGAGTGCATTTTGAGTGCATCTTGAGAAAGAAAATAGTACAAATCAATGATATCTTTTGAAAAGGCAAAAACAACTTGTCAGAGGGATTGGCATGAACTGCTACCACCGACATGCAGTTCTTGATGAAGAAGGTCATCTACCGCTATAAATTCAAGTTTTTCTTCTAAAGATTTGCCAATGCCTTCTGCCAGATGTGAGTCTCCTCAAAATAGCGCAAAATGACCAGTCGACGTCGTGGGCTTTCGACTTGTTGTCGGTGTAGTCGTCTTTTTATTCAAAGCCACGTTTGGTGCAGGAAGCTTTCGGAGGTCGGCGGGGAAGACCAATACATCAACTGAAGAAAAACAATAAAATGACTTTTGTAGCGTCCAGCCGAGCGCCCCAGTTTATCATCGAGACGACAATTTATAGACCCGCGAAAAGAAATGAAAGGCACGCGCCATATCCTGCCAGGGCTTATCGGCACCGGCCAGCGACGATGAACGTGTGGCAATAAACGTCACTCGCTCCTCGGAAACTTGTCTGCTCCTTTTTCGCATGAACCCACGCTGACACAACTGCCGACGAGGATGGGATCTGAAACCGTCGTTCCTCAATTTGGAAGGCAAGTGTTTCCGACATTCGCTCAGTGAAGAAAACCGTCTTTTTGCAGTGTGCAAGGCCGGTGACTTTCGTTATTGCTGAAGCCGAGGCGGCGGGACGCACTTCGCCGGGAGTCTAGGCCAGCTGGAAGCTTTCGGCAAGTCCGCCAGCAACTCGCTTCGTACGAAGAGCATCTTACGTCATTTTCTGATAGTCAACCGTGTGCGCGACAGCGACAAAGTACACGTGTTTTGAGCATCATCGGTCCCAAGACCTACGGGCTCTTCTAGTCATTAACAGCTCCAGAACTGCCTTCTACAGAAAGTTTTGAAGTCCTGAAGAGCGTTTTGAGCACCACCTGTCCCCGAAGCCGTCCGTCATTGGAGAGCGGTCCAAGCTTCCCCGGTGGTGTCAAAAGAAAAGGGAGTCCTTATCTGAAGATGTTGCCGGGCTTCGCAAACTGCCACAAATGTGCGAGTTTTGAAGGGCGCTTGACGAGTACCTCCGGACCTCTTCGTGTGTGGCCTTCTACGAGAAGACATTCAGCGAACGCTTTTCACGGAAGATACCAAGTCAACATTCCAGAAAACGGTGAAGCGGGCTTTGGCCATAGAAGCGGCTAAAAAGAGGGCTGCTGAAGCACGCAGCAGCGGCTTTGCAGTCAGTGATGTGCAAAGGTGAATTCGGAGTCCCAGAAAACAAACAAAAGGTGGTTTCGCTGCGGTTCACCAAAACACAGGAGTGAAGTGTGGCGCCATGTGGACGCAACTTGTTTCAATTGCGACAAAAAGGACATATCCAGAGAGCTTCGCGAAGTGGTGGTAAGACTTCGTCAAAGAAAAAGCCGAGGATATGTGAAGATGCTGACGATTGAGTCGCGGAAAGCTTCGACCCTCAGTCAAAATGGCGTGTCGATGGCTAAGCTCGATCCAGTCACCGTACAAATGGCTTCGACGGCGTCTTGGTGAACATGCAGCTAGAAATGGGAGCGGCTGTTTCCGTCATTCAACGACTCAGTTCTGTCAGCTGTTTCCTTCGGCTGTGTGGGAGCGTACTACCGTAAAACTTCGTACCTACTCAGAGCAATGGTAGGACATCAGGAGTTCTCTTCGGTCAACGTGCAGCACGGCGAACATTCTGCGCGTCTTCCGCTTTACGTCGTGGACTACAAGGGACCACTTTTACTGGGCCGGGAGCGGCTGCACGCCGTCCAGCTGGAGTGGGCGAAAATATGGAACCTGAACACCTTGCAAGGTCAGACGCTGCTACTCATATCAGCGCAAAAAAGAGGCTCGACGCATTCCTGGTGAAGTACGAACCCCTTTTCAAAGAGTTCGGCATTATAACAAAAGAGCGCAGCGAACTTTTTCGTAAAATTTATATGAAGCCGAGATTCCTAAAAGCCAGGTGTTCCGAATGCATTGCAAAAAGCTTTTGACGCTGATTTGGCTAAAATTGAGCTACTGGGGATTATATCACCCGTTACGACGTCAGAATATGCTACGCCGACGGTACCCGTGATCAAGCAAGATGGTAACATAAGGATTTGCGGCAACTACAAGACGACCGTTCACTCTTGCCTTGATGTCGACCGCTACCCATTGCCGAAGGTGGACGGTCTGTTCACAGCTTTGTCGGACGATAAGTATTTCTCGAAGATTTATCTCAATCATGCCTATCAGCAAGTGGTTATGTCGAAGTCGTCAAAACAATACCTCAAGTTAAATACGCAGAAAGGATTCATTGCTCTTAGGGGACTAGCGTTTCGAATTTCGTCCGCATCCGGGATTTTCCAAAGAATAATTGACACCATGCTGAAGGACTTAAGCGTGGTTCGCTGCTGCCTAGACGACATTCTGGTGACGCGTAAAGATAGCGAAAAGCATTTCATGAACCTGGAAGCTGTGGTGAAACGACTTCTTGAAAGAGGCGTCCGCGTCAAGGAGAAATGTTCATTTTTCCAGCAGGAACTTTGCTAGCAGAGCCGCGCACGCTAGCGCAAGCATCCAGGCACGCTAGCAGAGCCGAGCATCACCTTGCATAGTATAGTGTAGCAAGGGGTGATAAATAGAAGTGAACGTGAGGGTGAGAGATAAAATGGTGAGGCGGAAAGAATGAGGAGGGGGCATAGTAAGCTTAGAATAACAGAGAGCTGAGCTAGTTGGTAATATGCATTCTAAAAGACAGGTCGTGCAACACGGACACAAGAAAGAAGTCAGGATACTACAAACGCCGACTAACAACTGAGTAGATGCACAACGGCGGAAAAGAAAACACGAAAACTTATCTGCTCATGCCCATGCAATAGGCGAACCTATTCACTTTAGAATGAACATTGTAAAGCGTAGCACAAATAATGAGAGAGAAATAAACAATTGCAGAAAGAAAAAGAGACAGAGAGCACATCAACGAAAGATAGAAAGAAAGACGTAGAGAGAAAAAAAAAAGAAAGAAGAACAAGCATCGCATCGTCTAGTGACCAGATACCGCACCACCAGATACCGCACCGCGTGTGCAGTAGCTAAGCCACGCCCATCGACGAAGACATCGTGCGCAACCTCCTCTCTATTGTTCATAGCCTGGTTGCGTACTCTCTTGGGGGAAGCCGCGCATCTCGAAGCTAAACGTGTGACTTGACGGCACGTACGAGTGGCGACAGGTCAGTACTTCATTGTTCCAAGCTTTGCGCGACAGTGCGAACGTCCCGCATTTTTTCTCTCGTTCCTTGGTTCCCTCTCTTCCTGTCTTTCTTATGTTTCTCTCTATCTCTTTCTCTTTCTTTATATGATATGTGCTACTCTCTCTCCTCCTCGCCCTCGCATATCTCCTCATCATCCTCACTTCTCCTTCCCACCCCCTTCCGCAACTACACTATGCAAGGCTAGGTTATGCTCTCCTAGTGTGCCTGGATAGCCGAGTGGTTACGATGCTCACATTCGGATCGTTGGTAAGCGTGTTCGAATGAATCGAATCTTACCTCGTCGGGAAATTTAGTTTTCAAAATAAAATTATCTCCCTCTTTTTCTGTCCAGCTATCTTCCTCTGTCTCTCTCTTTCTTTTTTCTCTCCGTCTGCACCCGTCCTCTCACCTATCACAGTTATTGCATCCGACGCCGTACAAATCGGCGTACGTGTTCTGGGAGCGAAAGAAGGCGAACAAGAGGACGTACTGGTTCATTTTCTGCCGTCGCCAACGGCTTAAGGAAAACCTTAAGAGCTACGCTGTAAACATTGTATACTGTGCTTGGTTAAGTGCTGAAAGAGTCAGGCCTCGGTTGACCTGCGTAGAGGAACTGGGATCATCCGTGGGCTAGGCGAGCGAAGGCTCGAGCATGATGGTGAATGGTCCCATTTTCAAGGAGTTAGAAGTGGGCTGGTGCCCAAAGAATTGGGGCAGTGCGATTGCCTGTGTTCTGATTCCGCATTTTATTAGCTAATGTGGAAATGCTCATGGTCAGCATGAACTTTTTCAATCTTCGGTGAGAACGTGCCGCTAGATTTTGCCAGTATAGGCACAAGAGCTTTGATGACTGCCCAAGGCCGCGCAGCCGTGCTGAATATATCATTACACCAGTACAATTTCCGTGCTCTTGGAAAAGAGTCTAGACTATTTTGCACAACGCACTATCGATATCTATATTTACGAAAAAAAATGAAAAGTGGACAGCGCAGTATTGAACAACGATTTTGTGTATTTAGGGTTTCTATTTATGAAAGGGTGGTATTTGATTTTGGAAACACACTTTACCCTTCGTTCACTAATAAAAGTAGCCCATCACTTTAACTGGGTGTTTCAAGAAAATCCTCGGCAATCCTCAGAAATAAGATATTTTCACGCTGCCTTCATAATTACTTTTTTGGTGGTGGCAGGCACCTTGTCATAAGTAGAGGCATCGATTATTAGAATAACAAAAGAAATTAGGTTAATCAGCTTTTTAATTATTGGAGACAGGTGGTTGGCTCACATGGGAAAATTGCAGCCCTCCCCGCGGAGAGGCTTTTGCCGCTTTCAGAACTCGCGAAAGCAGCCGCTGGCAATTATTAGCGATTAATGAAATGTGACGAATTTCATCGGCGAAAGGGAAACTGACACTTCGAAGAGCGCAGCTGTCATACTCTTCCGAGACGCCCGGAATCAGCGCGTCGTTGTACCAACCATCGATGGACCTCGCTTCGCGGTTGTGCTAGTTTTGTTTACGATTAGAGTACGTATGGCTCACATACCTTATTAAATGCAGAAGAGCCTAAATCCCTGCAGTCGCCGTCGTGAACAGTGACCTCATTCTCGGCGTCTCCTAGTTGCGCTCATCGGAGCTTCCGTTTCGGTTTCGCCGGTCAATTTGGTTAAAATTCATAGCTCCGCATTTATTACCAGTGGCCCATTTTTCAAAATTTCAATGCCTGGATGGCCTCTTATCACGAAGGACCGCAATTGTTCCATTTGACCCGACCGCTTATCTCGGCTAATTAGAAAGCTAATTAATTATTTTTAGTTACGGTAGGTCTTAAATGTCCTGCCAGTGGCGATGATGCAACAGTGCTCCAAGTCGATCATTTACATTATTGACTTGAAATGCATCGAGATTTTCCGCAATTTCAGTGTTTTTATCGTAATTTAGTGCTCTTCCAATCCCGCGCGCATAGTTCAGCTTCTTTATATTGAATAAAATTTCCGGTACGATAAGTTACTGATTGAGAGTTTTGCTCTTGGTCACATTTACCCCACATAGTTGAAAAGAAATTTATTCGCATATGTCATCGAAAGGTCGCTGAGCCTCCTAAACAAGCACATCCAAGCTGAACACGCTCATGAGTTGAACAAGGGTCCTGAATGATCTTCATGAATTTTAAAAATCAAGATATTTCATCAGCGTGTGATGACCCCATCTGCAAAGGTACATGCCTTCTTTGCTTTCATGGATGACTTTATCGGCTTAGCACACTTCAAGGATATAAAAGATGTAAATTGAAGAGAAAAGATGCTTGGGATGTAAAAAGAAAATTTTTGTAGTATATATTTATCACGAACAAAAATATGCCTTGGACACTTAGGCAGGGGCAAAACCCGCTAGTTGGGGCTATGCCTTTTGCTAATTAGTCATACTGTGATTATTAAAGCAATATTTTTTCTACTTAAAATAGGAAGACGACGAGGTGGTGGCGGAGGAGGAGGATATGCAGGAGGACGGAGAGGAGGCATTGGTGGAGGCGGTGGCAAGGGCCCCGGTCGATGAGCCGTCTCGATAGAACTTCATTGGCAGCTCACTGCCGGCGTTGTAAATAAGCAAGCTAAACACTTTCAAGCTGGTTTGTTAAGTGACCCGCTCACTTCTACAACCGACTCACTAATGTAAGCAATACCTCTCCTCCTTTCACACGAAAGTGTTTTATGCTGGGGACCACAAGACTACAGTGACGTATTTCTGTAACGAAAAAGACATCAAAAATAACACACACGATCAGATGGCAAAGAAAAAAGTTCCTTCAAAGGGATTCGAGCACATGACCTCTTGTCCGCGTAACAAGATGCCGGGCACGCTATCCACTGCGCCACGGTCACACTCTCTGGAGGCGGTTTGAATAACGGAGCAGTGTGAGCCTTACGAACGGGAATGGCTAGGTGCTCGTGATACGCACTCTTCAGATTTGACATTAGAGAGCTGCATTTAGCGCATGATTTAGAAGTACACCAATCACTACACAAGGTTTTTTTTTTTTAACACGGAAGTGTTTTATGCCGTGGTCCACCAATACTTCTGTGACGTATTTCCGTCCCGGAAATGACGTCACAAAATGCGCACGATGAGATGGGAATAAAATCTGAAGAAGAAAGTTCCATGAACGGGAGTCCAACCAACGACCTCTCACTCCGCGACAAGAGATTCCGGGCACGCTATCTACTGCGCCACTATCACACAATCTGGATGCCTTACAAACACGCTTTTATATCTAATAATTCTTCTCCCAGCGCCTGATCGGCGGGGTGGTGTCGCCGTCCAGGCGCGGTAAAGAGAAGGACTGTATCATGACCATGGCCTTCGCGATTCGCAGCTGCAACGCGTCCTTGCTATGCGTCCGTTCCATTCGGCGTGTTTCCAATAGATGAAGTGCAATTTTCTCAACGCCATAACACACCACGAGGTGGTGACCTTGAACCAAGCTCGGCCTCGCTCATAGTATCCATCTATATGAAAAATAGCTCTGCGACGCGCGCCTGCCTCGCCTGGCTGTAAACTGCCTTCCCTGCTTAGGTTCGCACCGAGAAGAATCGCGGCCGGGCTAGAGGGGAGACACGACGCGCGTTGCGTCCCTCTAGTCCGGTCATGCTGTTCTGTTTACTGTTTAACATGCCGGGGATGGCGACCATAGCTGTCGCCCTTCTGGCTGTCACACCGCGTTCTTTGATTACGCTCTAAGTGTTAACTACTACATCAACCACAAAGGTTTGTTTAGTCGTTATTCATGAATGTTAGTCATCGGGATGGAGATGTGTCACCAAGCGTCAACTTGGGTGCATCCACGCTAAATGGTGCTGTATCTGCCAAAATAGCAACAGACATTGAGCAAGCTATCTTATATGAATGTACAGTAAACATTCAACTACTTCTATAAGGACACGTTTTACTTTCGTGTATACCGATTCCTATGACGGGACGATCAGCCATGTTTTTTTGTCTACGCGCTCGCTCTACGTACGCAGCCATCCGCTAGAAACTAAATTGTAACGACTCCGCCGTAAAGTTTATCACGTGTTGGTTATAAGATGGATCTCAACAAGTGCGTGAAATCAAACAACTCAGTACGCCGAGCAAGTGGTTCAGTATGGCGTAGGCCAGTCCTCAGTCTTTTATATGAGTACTGGCATTAACATTGCTGTAAGTGTTACAGTCGAAACCCGCGATAACGAAATCCCGAGGGAACGAAATTCTCACCGCAAGGAAATTTCGGAGCACCGGCGAACGCCCAAAGGAGACAATGCATTTCGTAACTCGCGACTACGAAAGATATTCATACCGCAGTCCCTCATTAACGAAATTTTTGAAACACGAGTGCGCAAATAATCTGCTCTCGCAGCATTAAACTATACATTCGAAAACTGCGGAAACGCATTCATGCTACACTTGAATGTGCAAAACTATCGCTACAGCGCACTTGAGAAGCAGCCGTCTTCATTGTTTAGAAAAAAAAAACAAAGCTGGTGACAATGATGATGACGATGGCTTGCCGAAACACCCGTTCGTTATCGCGGACTGCGTAGCCAAATCCACATTCCTCATAGTTTCTTTCGTTGGCTTGGCTCTGTGGTGCGACGTGAACTGTGTGTTGCGATTGCTTCGTCCGACTTCGCTGCCTGCGAAGATGCCGCCTCCAACGAAAAAGCGGAAGTTCATCACGGTGGAAAATAAGCCTGCAATCATCAGTTAGGTGGAAAATGGCAGGAAAAAAAAATGGACATCGCCGAAGAATTCGGCGTTGCGTGCAGCTCGCTGCCTACGATTTCCGCATTTCCAGCGGAGCCGGAAGAAGGTTTGCCTGTAGGCGCACTTGATGACGGTACTGGTGCATGAGGCGAACTTTGTGCCGTGGCAAACGAGATTCCCGATCGAGAGGCATGAATTTGCTGCATGGTAAGGCCCGCCAAAGCAAATTTACTGACGTTTGAAATAAAAAGTGTTTTTTATAAATTCCATGTCTTTCTGCCGCATTCTCGCGCCAATGAAATTCCCGCAACAGAGAAATTTTGTGCTTTCACTGCCGATTTCGTTATTGTGGGTTTCAACTGTAATTCAATGTAAGTACACTGATGCCATCGCATTTATCTACATGCAGTATGATGTATCATCTACCTTTACTTCTCGTAATTGTAATGTTACCTATGTATGTGCACTAGGCTGTCTTAGCGGTATTGCGACACGTTAATATTGTGTCCTACATGTCAACGCTCGATGTTCTTCAATGTGCGCAAAAGTGCACTTTGTTTTCACCCACACAATCTCCGCGCAATTTCAGTACGATCATTTAGAAACCAAGTGTCCAAATGGGGACAGCGACTTACCAGCTTGAAAGTACGATAAATAAAATTACTAAATGTGCAACCACTTCTTTTAAACTAACAGTTTATGAAAGCGTCTCCTATTTATACTGCGTGAAAAAAGCAAATAAACAATATCAATGCCTCTTTTGTATTTTTAACACGAAAGTGTTTTATGCCGGGGTCCACAAGACTTCAGTGAGGTATTTCCGTCACGGAAATGACGTCGAAAAAATATACATAATCAGATAGCAAATAATAAAAGTTCCCTCAACGGGCATCGAACCCATGACCGCTTGGTCTGCAACAAATGATGCCGGGCACGCTATCCACGGTCGCAGACCCTACAGGCTTTACAGACGCGCCTTTTATAATACCACATCTACCACTCTACCGGTCGGCGGGTGGTGTTGCCCTCTGGGAGCGGTAAAATAAAGTAATTCTTCATTACTCTGTCCTCCGCGATTAGCACCTGCAACGCGTTGCACGTGCCTCCCATTTGGCACGTTTTCAATAGAAGTTCAATTTTGTCAATGCCTTAACACACCGCGAGGTGGCCACCTTAGCCAAGCGTCGTAAAAGCGTCGGCCTCGCTCATAGCTCTGCGACGCGCGCTGCCTCACCTGGCTGTAACACCGCGTTCCCGTTCACGCGCTCGCCGTTAGAAAATCACGGCAGGGCTACCGGGGCGGCACGACGCGCTTTGCGTTTCCCTCTAGTCCGGCAAATGGTCCGGCCGTGGTGTTCAATCACATTTTAACATGCCGCAGGATGGCGACCAAGTTCTGTGTCCAATATGCGACGCTCTTCTAGCTATCACACCTAGTTCTCTGATTACGCTTTCACCGTTAACTACTACAGCTACCCAAGGGTTTGTTTAATCATTTAGCAGGGACGTTAGTCGTCGGGATGGAGATGTACCACGAGTCATCAAAGTGGGCATATCTACGTTCAACGGTGCTATAGCTGCCAGACATCAATATACATTGTGCAGACTCCCTTATGTCAATGTACAGTAAACAATCAGTTACTTCTGTATGGGCACGCTTTACTTTCGTGTTATTCCGATTCCTATGACGGAGGGATCAACCATGTTTTTCTTCTTTCATTTTTTTCATACAGCCTTTTCGTTTTTCTCTTTTTGACGGTATTATACCTCACCAAGTATTTGTCGCACATTCACGAATGTGAATGTGAGACAAATACACTCAGGAGGTATAAAGAGGAGATATGAACAGGAGATATGAATAACAAGGAGCGTCCATCAATTCCGACTCTACGCTACCATCATACTCTACACTAGCAATGCAGGCCAACGTTGCCTAGCGTTAATCTTTCATACTTTCACAAGAACCATTATTCGCACCCATTCATTGGCACCGGAAAGACCAAAATATTGCGGGGTGAAATTTCCTTTTATTCTCACATCACTGTCTTTCATGATATTTGAATGTAAACATTTTATTCTATTTCGTAGTTCCGCACTTCACTATAAAGAGGGTTTCAATAACAGGATAAATTAGCACGGGAAGTTAAGGAAAGAATATTGGCTCGCTGCCTTCACAATTACTTTTTCTGCGGTTGGTGATATTAAGACCACTATACCCAGCAATTACGGTAGTAATTAAATAAAATTATTTAATTATTATTTTCATTAGCGGAGAGAGGCTGTCGGGTCAAAAGAGAGAATCGCTGTCCTCCCTGGGAGGAGAACATTGCCGTTTTGAGATTTTGAAATATCGGCCTCTGTTGCGAAGCAATCACATTTAACTAAATTACCCGGCGAAATCGAAACCGAGCTTCCGAATAACACGACTAGCAGACGATAAGAATAACGTTGCTGTTCAAGGCGACGATAGCAGTAATGTTAGTTCTGAATTTCTTAACGTACGTGCACCATACGGGCTTTAATCGCAAACTAAACCCGCACACCAGCAAAGCGATGCCACTCAATGGATTGTGCAACGGCGCTCGCTCAATATGGACACCTCAGAAGAGCATGGCAGTTTCGCTCTTCTGAGTTTCGCTTTCAGTTTTGCCGGCGGAATTTGCCAGACTTTAGTTCTCCTTAATAACTGCCAGCGGCTGCTTTTGCGAAATTTGGAAGTGGCAAAAGTCTCTTCGTATGAAAGGCTGCAATTTTCCCATTTAACCCTACCGCCTATCCACACTAATCAAGAGTTAATTAACCTAATTTCTTTATACCAGCCGTTATTGACGCTTTATTCATGTTAAGGTACCTGCAACCGCAGAAAAAGTAATTATGATGGCAGCGGGAAAATCTCCTATTTTTCTTAGTTTTGAGGATTTCCGGACCCATTTCTTGAAACACCCTGCATTTTCGCACATGCCATCTGCATTTATTCTAGAAGTTACGAAAATGTACTGTTGCACAACATCCACTACTTTGTCAATTATCTGAATATTCTGAGCTTCTTTAGCTGTTCTCATGCTCTAGGCTGAAGCCAGCGAATGTCATTCTGATTTTCGTTCGGCAAATGCTGAAAGCGCTTTGAACACGTTAAGTTGACGACGACCTTTCTATTTTGCATCATCGTAAAGTGCTTACCTGCTCCGAAGCCTCTTTCGCACAGTCTTCTTCTCTTTTATTTGTTGCCTGTTTGTATTATGCTTTCGTATTTGTATCTTCCCACGATGTATCTGTGTGCAGGATTCTTCGCTTCCTTTACTTCGTCCAGGATAACGCTGCAAAATTCGCAGGACTGAAATACAAGAACAAAATTAAAGTGCGATGTCCATTGGCTTTTGCTCGTTCAGTGCACAAGTCTGACATAATTTCCCACATAACAGCTCACTGAATTTCAGCAGCCTAGAATGAAGACCCCATACAAATGTCCTTTTTTTTAGAAGTGCGCGTGTGTGTGTGCGCGTGGTGTCTGGGGAATGGGTGTGGAAGAGGTCGGCCTCATGTGTGATGCCCGCTTCCCATTTCCTTCAGGCAAACATTACACGGGAGACAGAGTGTACCTTCAAAGCAGCAAACAAAAAATAAGGATTTGATGTTCTTGTAGCAATTGTGTGTATAAGTACGCAAAAAAGAGAACTAAGGGCAATTATGTGGACGCTTGCAACTGTTGTTCTCCGAAGAAATGCGCCGTAGGAAAGAAAAATGTCCTCTATGGAGTCCTCTATACAGCTTCGATGGAGTGCGGGTTAGGACGTTTACCTGCGTCTTGTGCTTATGACTACAACAAATGAGCTTACTTACCCCATGCCCTCCTCTATTTGAATATAAGTTTACATTGGTCCAGTTTTTAGAGGGACAAAAAGCAAGCGAAAACAAAATGGCACAGACAAATGACATGGCGTGTGTTACAGTTTTGTCTAAAATGTTTGCATGTTTCGTTATTTCTAGTAGAGCTTTCCCGCTCTGTCTCACTTGAAACAATGTGATTTCGAGCTATCGTGCTCTAATGCCCATCGGGTTTCCTATGCTCTACGCTATTTCCAACTTTGTGGTGACACATTTCCGAAGTAACATTGCATCGCAACGATGTTTTCGCGGAAGACTCAATCGCGCTTTGTATGATGTTTCCTTTTGCAAAATATGGAAGCGAACCTGTTTGTGGCTGGCGTGCTGTGTAGGAGGGTTAATTTTTTTTGTTTCTTCTTTGCAGCATTTTCGTAATGCACGTGAGGGACATGTTTCAATTTTTTTAGCGCAGCACTGTTCGTCGAACGAGATGGGCCATGACTGGTCCCATGAGAGGGAGTTATTAAGTGCTACTGAGATTTTTTTCTGACCTTGAAAAATTTTGGAATCTCATGTCTATCGCTACGTCAGTTTCTTTTTTCTTGTTTTTTAGCGTTCTTGTTTAACGAGTGACCTTCCAACATCAGAATAAGGCAGACGTTTAGGGGAAGATGGAAACTTAATAATAATATCTGGGGTTTAACGTCCGAAAACCAGCATATGATTATGAGAGACGCCGTAGTGGAGGGCTCCGGAAATTTTGACCACCTGGGGTTCTTTAACGTGCACCTAAATCTAAGTACACGGGCCTCAAACATTTTCGCCTCCATCGAAAATGCAGCCGCCGCGGCCGGGACTCGATCCCGCGACCTTCGGGTCAGCAGTCGAGCGCCATAACCACTAGACCACCATGGCGGGGCGAAGATAGAAACTTAAAGATATGAAAATTGCTTGAACACGGGGGCTCAGTGCGGCCAACATTTCCACTGGTGGTGTTCTTTTTTTTTCTTTTTCAGAACAACCTACCGGAGCGCGTGTATTTGTCTGCTTATGCACCCTCTCCCGTAAACAATACAATCAGAGGGAGAGGGCAAGTGTGAAAATGGTGTTGGGGATGTGAAAGAGAGGTTGGCATTTGCTGTTTTGAAAAAGACAAGACCACTTGCGCAAACGTTGGCTCTGCGACACCCCATCTTCGAAGATTTTTCATCGCTTTCAACACTAAGACATAGAAATCAGAGCAGCTACGTAATAGGCGTATTGGTTTGTCGATAAATAATAGCTCAGGAAATGACGTTCCAACAGTGACAAACCGCATCTTGTAGTGAATGGCTCTCGTGCACTTCCACACAGAATATCTCGAACAGTTTCGTAGTTTGCTGCGCGACCACGGCGAGGTACGAATGTACTCTCAGCGCTCTTTGCATATTACCAGCATTTCGTAAGGGCACCTGCATGTAGAATAACTATAGTAGTTCTATATGAATTCGGGCCTGTGACGCTGCCGTACGATTATCGCTAATTTTATGGAAGCATCCGTAGTACTCGTGCAGCTCATGTTAACATCTGTTTTTGATCAGTAGCTCTACGCTTCCGCCTACACAGCCATAAAACGCCTTTGTGCATGCGTTTGACCTTCCGACTCAGCCAAGGTCAACGCCAACGAAAGATCTTCAGCGAACACTAATGCACCGCGTACACACAGCGTGTGTGCCAGGTGAAAAGGGAGAGTGCACACACACGGAGAGTACATACACGGTGTGTGTTTGCACTTTCCGCTTTGTTCGTTCTCGTGTTCCCGCCCTACACAACAAATAGGCTAAAGCAATACGCCCAGTCTGATATTCTTACAGCATAAATCAAGATTTGAAACAAAGATAACCCTCTGCAAATGAATGGTCGGTCATTTCAAAAGCAAGCAAAATGGAGCTATAGCTTGACAAACCTCCGCGTTCAACCACGGCAGTTATATTTTATTTTTATACTTCACTATTCCGAAACAAAGCCGCAGTTTTCTGAGCGCCAGTGCACTTTAATTGATCGAGCCTATCTGCTTTCTCAGGAAATACGACTTCTGATAGTTTTAAGCAGCAGCAAGTTGAAGTCATTTCAACGAGGCTATAATTGTACGCGCTTCAAGCACTGCTAGGGCTTCGTAGGGAAGGGCAAACAGCATTAAAAAACTTAATTTCCACTTTTTCTGTGCCAAAACCCCGGTATCCTCATAAGCCACGCAGCAGTCGGGGCCCCGAATAAATTTCGTCGCCTAGAGTTTTTTCCTTGCACGTAATCTATTGGGACGCAAGTGTTATTCAATATCTTCCCACTAAAATGCGACTTCCGTGGTCAGGAATGAAGCCCAGAGCATGACAGCCTCTAGGCTACAGTGGCTGGTCACTAGCATTTTCTTCGCAGTGCCGAGTGCACAAGAGCCCCGCTGGTGAGTTTCTTGTTTTAATATACAGCTATATTCATCTTAGAATCTTGGCTCTTTAGCTAAAGAGAGTGAGCACCAAGAGCGAACATGTGCTTCTTCCCTAGGATCCGGAAATGTACACGGTACGCTTGCGCGGAAAAAGACGAACGCAACAGCCGGAACTCATTCGTGGGGAAAACGCGAAGGGAAGAACAAGCGGGAACAGGGAAGCAGACGGGAAGCGCGGCTTCGCTCGATATCCACAGGGTGGCGCTGGCGTCAGCGCTGCTCTCGGTTTTCAACCCGGCGCGCTCGCCGCCACGCTACTGACTTCGCGTTGAACATCCTTCCTCTTACCTATGACGCTTAGCTTTTGAATTCATCCTATCTTCCTCTCGCTCACACCCTCTTGCTCTTCAGCCACTTTGTATATCTCTTCAACTCCGTCCGCGGCGTCTGCTTTTCTCCATCCGCTGCCCAGACGCTTCCCTTTCTCCGGAAGTTTCCCAACGGCTCCCGGGAAAGGATGGAGGCCGATAGAAAAGCGCGGAACCCGAGCGAGTTAGAGGACATCGGCCTCGGACGCGGTGCTGTCGTGGTGTGCTCCAAACGTGCTCAACACTGGACGCTGATCGCTTCAACTTGGATGCTTAAGCACGCGTGCTAAGACTCGACACTGAAATGTTGTCGCCCTCCGCTTCAAGGACATTAGCCGGCAGGTAGGACAACGGTGTTGCCTGTCATTCAGCGCTACCTTTGTAGGACTTCTGTGTCTGCAGCATTTAGAGGCCGACTGTGGAAAAGGAAAACGTTTCGCTAGAAAAAAATATTGATGCTCTTAACAGCACCGTTATTATTGTCGTGATCATTCCGGCGACGATTACCTTGGGGGCAGGATTTTCAACTGTCGCTTCAATAGGTGAGTCTTGGTGCAAAACTCACCAGTCACTTCTTCACTTTCATAAGAATTTCGCCGTACCATGTACAGGAAGTGACATTTTGGCAAGCGAACAAAATAAGCAGACAAAATGTGAGACTATTAATTTTTTTGCGGAAGTGCATCATACATAGAACAGTTTTTTTTTTGTCGTTCCAAGTTTGTTTTTGTTCAACTATATGTAAGGGGTGTCTTTTAGTTAGAGGGACGGAACTAAATTGAACAACGCATTTTGCCAGCTGGCTTCACGTGGATCGGGACCACAGGAGTGTTCAACATCATTTCCAAAAACAAAGTATTTCCTCCGTGATTTTGCACTGGAAATATCCCTTGCGATGATTCTCAGGATTATTTAGGACCACTTCGCCTTTAATTGTAATTGTAGTATTATACAGCTTCAAGGACGACTGCTCTGCACGAATATAGCGGCTATCTTGAGCTTCGGTGTACTTATACTAGCGTCAATGTCGGTGTCGCCGCTTCTCCTTCATCATTTCGTTTCACCGGTGCTCCAATGGTAGGCCCGTAAAATTTCGTACTACTAAAAATTTGTACGACGGAACAATGTAAAACTTTCGTGCTTGTACCATTTTTACCACTAACGTTTACATCCTTTTTTAGTCCTCCGAAGCTCTTTAGACCACTGCTGGCTGATTGCGGAATTTGTAGGTCCATTACGATTCGACATGTTGAACATGCATAGATAGCTATGTAGCCAGTCCCGCTTCTGTAGCGATGCTGTTTTACTTTTAAGGCTGCGCTACAGTGAATAAATTTGGAATAGAGTTAAATAGTGCGCTTGATGATGTGGTTAATTGACAGGGAAAAAATGCCTGAGAGAATCCGCTGTCCTTGTTGGCACATAACACGGACAGGTTGATTACTTCCGATATTTTCTCAGCGCAGGAATCGGTATCGTGGGCTTACAAACTTAGTGAAAGAAAACATTTCGTTAAAGTCTTATGTAAGCTACTGCGAACGGTGTCGCTGAAGGATATCGTAAAGTGCAACACAATGTGTCTCAGACATGTCTTATTAAGCGGCAGCTGTCATTGATAGTGAAAAAAAAACAGCTGTAAGTACCCTGAACAGTGAAAAAGTGGACGGAACTTCTTTAGGTGAACGGCTTCTACAAAAGCGAGAAGCCTCGTGGAAAATGATCAGCAAGGAAGCCTTACTTCATGGTCTGGGTGCTGACTTAGCGTTTGGAGCTCCTAATGGTGAAAGCGCCGTTAAGCTTTCGCGTGAACTTTGGCAAGTCGCAGGGATGGTGTACGTTGCTTTTGCTTCTATGAAAATGGTTTGGGTGCAGACAGGAAATTGTGCTGCTTTGTCGCTGGTTAGCGTAATCCACTATTTTTGTTTGCTTGTTTTGTCACTTGATGCTGTCAAAAACAAGTAAAGATTACTGGTAATCTAAGCCAACATCAAGGGTAGATGCTCCACTGTGCACAGTCTTTCTTTACGTAATCTCGGTCAGCAAAGATAACCCGGTGCAAATGTACTTAATAGGTTTATCAATTTCCTTTGATTCAGTAAAAGAGGCTGCAGTGGTTACGTCGGCTCATTCCAACTTCAGATTTTTTTATCCGTTTAGTCGCCTGCAAGGCTACTGCTGAAAATCAAGAAACTGACCATGTTAGCCGTTTTCGCACCTGGCTCATAGGAAGGGAAGAACGAAATAGCAAGGGAGAGCGATCAATGACTCTTTGGCGAGTGGGCGCACCTGTGCGGCCTGCTTTATCGTAGTGAAGCATACTAGACATCGATAGTCCCCTCCACAATGCGGCGCGCATCCCCGATAGGTACCTGTCTCCGAAACCATCCCCTGTTCTCTTTGTAATTTCACTATGACTCTCAGAAAAGTCATTCTGGCTTTGCTCCCATGCACATCGAGAAACATGTTCTTTTCTGAAATAAGACATTATTTTTACTTTGTTTTCCGAAGCTGAACCCGTATAGCGTGCATTTCGATGCCACGGATTGAGATGCACTTGCATGAAGCACAGACGCAAAGAGAGAAATTATCCTTCAACGTCATGTCGTATATCTAGTCGGGCGCATGCGCTGAAATTGCACTTCACCCAACCTCTATTTTTAATACTAGGTGCAATATAAATGGCGTGGTGGGAAAAATGGCCAGTAGCATGAATGCTTTAGATTTGCTTAAACTTTTTCGATAATCTGATCTCCGCCTCTCTTTCGTCCGTATCATCCGCAGGGAAGTCACTTCTTTTTGGTGGCACACTGAGAACACACTGGACATAAGCGGGCGTTGACATCCACATCGTCCTCACGTTCATCAACTACGAAGAGTCGACATGCGAGCACGGGACATGTTCCATCGCTGTCAGCTCTCCAGCCCCCGCACGACAACGCCCACAACCATCACAACCTGCAAAGGACCAGTACCGGGTCGTGGTACTCGGGGCAGCTCGAGTGGGCAAGACAGCCATCGTACATCAGTTCCTCTACGACGAGTTCCCCGCGGACTACTTCGCAACTGTGGAAGAGGCGAGTCCACTTGTGCACTTTATTTTTTTTTCCTTTACAAGAATGCGCGCACATCCACTCAACATTGAAAACATACATAACATACACATACATACATAATACATACTACTACATACATACATACATACATACATACACATACATACATACATACTACATACATACATACATACATACATACATTAACGTACGCATGATCAGAGACGAAAAGAGGGAATGTTTTTCAAGGTGTTACAAGGCCAGAACCTAACCTTCAGCGAATTACTACCTACGGTTACCTTTACGCTTAAACCGTAGAGATGAAAACAGTGAATAACTTACTTGAAGTTAATCAAGATTGTGGCTTACCTAAGCGGCGGCCATCATTTGCGAAACAAATAAAAGCTTATATAAAAAAACGTGATAATATGACTTCTGTCAAATGAAAAAACAATTTATTTACACCGTTTTCAAATTTTCATTCAGACCAAAACTGACACCGCCTTTCATCAAAATTTCGGCTTACCACAGTAGCAAAGTGCTGCACTTTATTAAGTTGTTGTTCGATGCGCCAAGGTTATTATGCTCACTTGAGATAAAAAATAACAAAAGACGCCATAAGTGCCAGATCTTAAACTCTTTTTATGCTTCCCTCTCACTCAGTTCCACAGGGCGAATACGAGCTGAACGGTGCCTCGCTCAACTAGACATCGTAGACACGAGTGGCAGCTACCGTTCCAGCCATGAGGCGTCTGGCCACACCACTGCCGACGCGTTCGTGCGTCTACGCCATTGACGACCGGACTCATTCGAAGAGGCTCGCCGCATCCACGACCAGATCACCGACTACACTCGGCCAAGGCGCCCGTGGTCGTGGTGGGCAACAAGTGCGACATGCCCTCCGCGACGCGTCGTGTCCGAGGTGAAGTCGCCGAGACCATCACCATCGACTGGGAGAATGGATTTCTTGAATGCTCAGCAAAAGAGAACATTAATGTGTTCGAAATCTTCAAAGAGCTCCTAGTCCAGGCCAAGATCCCGTACGACTTGAATCGGCCGTCGTGAATAAGAGGCGTCGCTCGCTTCCTGTGTACCCGACCAGTCGAGCATCAAGGACAAGACGCTGCAAGAGGAACAGCTGCGCTGTTTCGTAGCTGCGTGATGTGATGTCTAGTGTGACGTGGGCTTTTGTGCACCTGCTGGTGTACTGTGGCCATGGTACAGCCCCACGCACTTCTTTGGAACTCAGAAGACGAACTCGGAGGCGAAAGGTACAATAACATGATGTGTTAACGACGAACGTCTCCTACCAGAAGGAATGACGATAATGGACTACAACCACCTTGCAGGAGAGAACAATTGTGCCACACTGTACTTCTCGTGAAAGCTGTGAACAAACGAAAGAACCTTGATTCTTAAGAGATATGCGACGTATGCGTCCGCCATAATATTCAACACTATGCGCTCCCAAATGATTCGGTAAAGTTGCGAAAAGACGAACATCAGCTGTGAAAACCTCGTGTGTGCGTACATGTATCCTACCAACACGGAGATAACATAGGTTTTCACAGGCGCAAAAATATCTGTATTTCGTCAACACAGCGGTAGCTGCCTGCTGTCGATTACGTGTCTAAGAATGTTGCGATGCAATTAGGAGCAAATAAGTTCAGCAGCCTTGTCACTTGACGTCACCGTTCTCTGCAGAATAAAGAAGCCTAATCAACTGAAGCGCTTTGTTTGCATGTAAAGGGAAGTGAGCGTTAGAATGAGTGATGTGAGGGGAGGAGCACGGAAATGAGGAGAAGAGAGGGTAAGGCATTGCATAGCCATGTATAGAATGCTATAGGTGAGCGTCTTACCGTCTTCTAATCTCCACACCACACCAAGTCCTCTTTGGAGCGTCGCGTTGCAGAGATACCAGTGCGAGGCTATATTTTTACGCTGTCGGCGGTTAGCACGCTGCGCCGCCCTGGTGGTTATTCAATGTACCCCAGACATGCACACGTTACTCGGACTCTGGAAGAATTGTCGCCGCGCACTTAGACATGTCTCAGCTTATTAGCTGATCAGCTGTTGATAATCATCCGTGAATTCTTGCACTCGCACGAGCACTTTCAAAGAAACTCCCCTTTCTCAAGGGAGAAACAATCCAGAAGTATGGTTTTGCTGGACAAGATGAGTAATACTCTAGACGCGGAGGATGAATCTTCTTCTGACGTCAAGAAGGTTAGTTGCTCGGGCAAATGCAACATCTTCTCCGAAGAGACCCCCCCCCCCCAGAAATGAAAAAGAAAACAGAACAAAACCAAAGAAATCTCACAGAGCCTTTTATGCTTCCGCCTAAGACGACTCGAAGGCAAAAGCCATCTTCTTTTTCTTCTCATCGATATAACGACCCCCCCCCCCCGACCCACCTCCCTTTCTATCCCGAAGGTTTGAGTACCTAACGTGTCTTTGCATTGCCTCCAGGATTGGATAATGCAGCTTTCTGCACTTGTCTGCTTTTACTGACTCCGTGATCGCCCACCTTAACCAAGCGATGTTGTCATGTGATGACGTCATCATGTGACGCCCCCTTATTGACGTCATCATGACGACATGATAAACGTTAAAATGTTCAAAATGTGTGACGTCTCAGTGGCGATATACTTGAATCAGCTTGTTGACGACGCCAATGGTAATTTTCGCGTTTGATGAGGCATCTAAGGCTATCACCTTAAAAAAAAGAACGGAAGCTGCGATGGGCTTCGAGCAGCAGTGCATCCCATTCGTTGCGTGACAGACGAAAGGCTCCCACTGCACTTAGAGCTCGAGTGAATGTACCACCTGTTTAATCAGTGAGCAGGTAGTGAAACGCTAAATTCGAGGCCTCATAAACCAGCATGCATGGCCTTAAAAATCATGCCATATCCACGAAGTGAATGATATTGAGGCGCCTGCTTCGAAGATAATCGGTAGGCCTGAATTTTCCGTACAATTCTCTACTCTACTGTCAAAGACGTCACACGTTGTTATAGTAGCGCTTGTGGTCAGGTTGTCGAACCACAAGCGGTCGCAGACTTTGCAGCTGTGGCCGAACGTGTAGTCGAGGAAAATTGCGCTTGAATCGCGCGTCGGTGCCACGAACTTCAGATAGCGACCGCTTTCGGCGCTTGGCCGCTGCATCCCACGCCCGTCCTCTTCTAGGTTCTCTGCCGCCGCTTCCGCGCTGCTTCGGCTTGGCGGGCTTGTATTGTCTCGGGGTCCGCACGACGCTGACCTCTCTCTGCGGCCTCGCGAGCTCTCACGCAGGTCCTGCGGCGAGCCCGCACTGCTGCAGCCTTGCGAGCCCTCCGCTTCACTATTGCGCATAATGGCGCGTTCACACTGAGACATTCGCGGCGAAGCGCGCGGAATCCGCTTCGCGGCAGCGATATCCGCCGGAAAAGCACTTACCGAGCCTATCGGTCGAGGACCGATTTTTGCGGCAGCTGCCGCCGGATTCCTTCACAGCGAACCAATCGGACGCGCGAGTCGAACATTCGAAAAATGGTGGCATGCTTGTGATATCGCAGTCGTCGAAGCCCGTAGCGACAGCGAATAAGTCTTTCGTAATCACCCTGTAGTTCTCGACAACTGCCAAGTGTTGTCGCGGTTAGCATCTTTGGAATACTCATCGCGATCTCGCAGAACGGTAGTATTACCTCGGCTCCACCAAGCTTCTGGCTCTTGCAAATCAGGGCGAACCAACGACAACTGCTTGCGTCGTTTTCTGGTTTCGGCGAATGCATGTTTCTCTTCGTCAGACATAGCCAGAAAGTTGCTTTCCAGCGGGCCCGGCAGTGCGACGACCCCGCTCCTGTAATAGCGCTTCGCCATAAAGAAACGCGAACACAACGCAGAGCGCGTCGATGCCAGCGTTCCTTCGCGCGAAGGGACGATGAAACTAGCGCCCTAGTTTCGGCGGTGCGTTTGCTAAGTAGTGTGAAACAATGTGGAAATTCGGCGCGCGCGAATTCCGGTCGCTGTGGCCGGCGGATTCGCCAATGTGAATGAGCCATAATCGCCACTGCAGCAATTTTTTAAAGACGATAGTCTTTCTTGGGGAACTTAAACGCAGAAATTTTGGTCTGTCTTTCTGTCTGTCTTTCTGTTTGTCGGCAAGTCCCTCGATTCAACCGCTCGGCCAAAGTTGAATCACTTGCCCAAGGCCAGCCGTCTTGAACTGGTGCGGCGTTCCTCCTGTGAACGTTGTCGATCAAAATAAATATCATGCCTATCTGATGCAACATCACTAGGTAAGTATTAGGTGGTGTTCCTTTAATAGAAAATGCATACATACGTAATTTTAAGGACCCTAGTTTCTTAAGCTGCGCTGAAATGCATAAGAAATGGAAGCTTGAGCGAGTTGGTATGCGGTTCATCTTTGTTGAACAGCGCTCACTAGACGACGACGAAGTAAAGAAGGCACAAGACAGGCGCTGCCTGTCCTGTGCCTTCTTTTACTTCGTCCGTCCGTCTAGTGAGCGCTGTTTCAACAAGCTGAAAATGCGACTGCGCTGACATTTGCCTTCCTCCGTGCCCTTTCGCACACTCATTGTGTGTGTTTTCGGTTTCGGTTCTGTATTGCACTACAATACCATGGGTTTGTGTTGACAACTTTAGTTTGAGAAGGCCAAGAAGGGTGAAAAAAAAATTTAAAAAATGAAAAAGAAGCGTTGTGGGCGGCCTTCAGGCTGCCGGTTGTGGCGCCGCTCTGGCGTTCCTGTTTTACCCAGGCGACGTGTAAATAAAAGAGTGTGCGGAGAGTACTCGTGAGTGCGGATTTCTCTGCTTCAGCGCTTTGCGCCAAACCGCGTTTTTGGGCTGGCTGGCGTCCCTGCCGGTCACGTTGGTCACCGCCGGTCTTCGCCTGCTGCTGCGCCGTTACTACCAGCACGCAACACAGCACTCATTTTCCCGACGTATTGCCAGATGGCGTCCATATCTCACACAGCGCCTCTTCTATCGTCTTTACACGACATTTGCAGCGAAGCACGCAGATCGCGGCCAAGTTTTTTAAATTGCTGGAGTGGCAATTATTGCGCAACAGTGAGGCCGTGCCCACCAAAAGATGTAAAGTTTGTCGCCTTAATGAAAGGATCGGCTCGCAGCCGCGCAAGGAAAGATTAAGCACCAACATCATATTCCCCATTTACCGATTGTTCTAAGTCGAAGACTCGGCACAGTGCGCAGTACCTCCGTTCGTATAAGTTTATTAATAGAGAAGCCGCCTAATAGGAGGATGGATGGATGGATGCTATGAGCGTCTCTTTATAACGGGGCGGCGACATGTCTGCCACCAGGCTCGAAGCGAAAAAAAAAGAGGAAGAAGAAAAAAGCTTCCTTGTTTCATGTTGTCCTAATGCCTTTCTACATTGATTAAATTTATGTATTATACCAAAAAATATAATTCCGGTCCATCTCTCTGCCTCTTAAGGCAGAAGACCTTATTTTCCCCCATTATTTATTTTGTACTTTATCTCTACTTTTCTGCCACCAATACTCTAACCGTCTCTTACTTATTTCTATCGCGGACGTGTTCAGCTTTCCATTGTTGTCCCTAAAACCCGGCTTCATGTAGACTCGTGCCCACACGTATACCTGGGTGAATATCGCCACATTCAATCAGTACATGTTCCATCGTTTCCTTAGTTCCCCCGCAGCATGTACATTGTTCTTCTTCGTTACTCATCTCGCTTTATAACTACGCGTTCTAAGGCAGCCCGACCTTGCTTCAAACAGTAAAGCGCTTCCCCTTGAATTATCATAAAACCTTTCCCTCCTTATTTCGTTTTTTTCCTTTTCGGTAGTTACTCAGAGCCGGCTTCCTTTCCATCGCTGTCATCCAATAAGTCCTCTCCGCCTCTCTGACCTTTCGCTTAATGCTCCTTGTTGCCATATCGCCCGCACTGCCAGCCGTATATTTACTGGTGAGCCTCCTAGTTCTTTGTCTCCACTGCGTGTCAACGCTTTTCTATACAATACCTGAAAACCTTCTCTGCCCTACTCTCCTTCATTTTCCTCAGCCTCTCTTCGAATCTCATTTTGCTCTGCGCTTCCCTCACTTCAAAGCCTGTCCATCCCATATCACCCTTTACCGCCTCATTTGTCGTCTTCCCGTGAGCGCCCAACGCGAGGCGGCCCACCGTCCTTTGATTTACATCCATTCCTGATTGCACCTCTGACTTCATGCACACCACTGAGTTCCCAATGTAAGCCCCGAACCATCACACCCTTCCACAGCCCTCGAAGCACCTTGTACCTATTGTATCCCATAAAGCTCTGTGCTTCATAATTGCAGCATTCCTCTTTCCCTTTGCTACGATGCTTTCTCTTGTACCTCATATACCTATCCCCCTCATTTACCCTACCCGAGTACGTACTCGCTTACCCGCGTATTTTTTTGGCCCTGTAAGACCGTATGGTCTCGTGATCATTGATACCATCAATCCACATTTGTTGCCTAATCCTAGTCCTAGAGCCTCACATCCCTTCCGCATATCTGCCAGTCGCTGTATATCATCTTGACTGTCCGCAAATAAGACAATATCATCATCATAAAAATAGACCTGGAAGTTTCTGCTCAACCATCGCTCCGACCTGTTTGTGTGACAAATTAAATCCAATGTTGCTACCTTCTAGCGCTTTTTCCATCCTCGCCATGTACAGCATCAATAACAGCGGGGACAAAGGGCATCCCTGTCTCAGCCCCTTGCTAATTTCAACGCTGTCCTTGCTACTTATTCCTTCCCATTCTATACAAACCGTATTTTCTCGGTAATTTCCCTCAAAAGCTGTATACAGTCGTCACCTATGCCCACTTCCTTCAATATATCCCGCAAAATTTCTTGATTAACGTGTCATACGCCCCGGTGGATATCTAGATAAGCTACGTATAAGGGCCTGTTTTCTATTTTAGATATTTCTATACACTGTAAGAACAAACGATTATCGTCTAACCGCCTGTCGATTCGAAATCCATTCTGAAGTTCTCCCAAAATATCGTTTTTTCTACCCACGCTTCTATTTTTAATTTTACTGCCTGCATCGCCAACCGTATAGCACCGATGTAATTGTTAGCGGTCTATACGAGCGAATGTTATCCCTTTCTCCCTTGCCTTTATAGATTAAGTTCATTCTACTTTTCCGCCAACTGTCTGGTATTTCCCTCTCCTGTAAGCACTTTTCTACGGCTTTCAGCAGTGCTTCTTTAGTGTTATGTCCGAATTCGTTAATGAGGCTGACGGGAACCCCATCTAAGCCCGGAGTAGGGCGCTTAGGAATTTTTCCTTCGGCCTTCTTCCAATTGAAATTCTCTAGTACTACATCTTCGTCGGTTGCACCCCTTTGCGTACTTTTACTCACCGGGGAATCCCCTGGGGACCTTTTTAAACGAATCGGCTGTTATCTTTCGGATGTAACCTAGCGCTCATATCCTTCCAATTTATTTCCTCCTTCATCTACCATATGTTGTTGCATTGTGACAGACTTCCTACCCAGCGCTTTTAGGTGGCTCCAAAATATCCTAGGCGCGGCCTTCTTCTTTTCGCGAATCTCTGTCATCCAGCGTTCACTTTCACCTTTAATTTTTGCCTCGACTAATTTCTGCACAATGGATTTTTGCTCTAAATATATTTCCCATATTTGGTTGACTTCGTCCTGGGCCGCTTCTCCTTTTTTGCCTGTCTGTGCTCCCGTGATGCCTGACGTCGCATCTCGATCGCTTCCCGGATTTCTTTGTTCCACCAACTTTTGGCTTTTTCTTTCCTTTCCAACAAATAGTTTTCTTCTCTATTTCCATTTCTTTCGTGATTACGGAGGAGAGAAAACTCCGCCCTAGACGCCCCTATCTCCCTGGCTGAGGTGAGAGCGGAGATTAATCGGCTCAGGACTAAATCAGCGGCAGGGCCGGACAGAGTGACCAACAAAATGCTCCGTAATTTAGACGATAGGTCCATCGCTAACCTCGCAACGTACATGCAGGAGTGTTGGGAAAAGGGACGATACCGCAGGAGTGGAAACTCGCAAACGTCATTTTCATTCCTAGCCGGGTAAAAAACTGAGTTTCGAGAACCTCAGACCGATATCGCTAACGTCTTGCGTGGGTAGCTTATGGAGCATGTCGTTCAGACGCGGCTCAATAGGTACATGGAAGAAAATGGTTTGTATCCTGACACCATGATCGGTTTTCGACCAAAACTATCGGCATGTCGTCATGCTACAGCTCAAGGACCAAATTATAGAGAAGCCAACGCGAGACACAAAAGTGATCGTGGGTTAGATGTGGCAAAGGCATTTGACAACGTGAGGCACGTGTCGATCTTAGAGAATCTGACCTCACTGAACGTCGGGAAGAGAGTTTACCACTACATCAAGGACTTCCTTTCGAACAGGAAAGCCACCTTAAAGATAGGGGAAGAATCCATCGAGGACATTAAATTAGGTACAGGGGACGCCGCAGGGCTCGGTGTTATCACCACCTTTTCAACATGTGATGTTGAAACTGCTGAACTTAAGAGATATTGAGAATCTAAATCACACCATTTATGCGGACGACTTAACATTATGGATTAACAAGGGCAGTGACGGGCAAATTGAAAGTTCCCTGCAAAACGCCATTGATAAATCGTAGAGTACCTGAAACCCAAAGGACTTAAATGTTCAGCCGAAAAGTCGGAAGCACTGTTCCTCATGCCCCCCGGACAACGGCGGCTCCACATGCAGCCTGAAGTGGACATCCACTTGTATATTAATGGCGCAGAGATCCCCGCGGTCGACAGTATCCGCGTCTCGGGCTGAGAATTCAGGCGAACCGGAAGATCATGAAATGCTTGCCAGGTTAGAAGCCAGTTCAAATCAGACATGTCGTCTCATCAGACGAATAGCGAACAGGCACGCTGGGATGAAGGAGGCGAACCTTCTTAGGCTCGTGCAAACCTTCATAATAGTATTAGTGTACGTGGCGCCTTACCTCAAATTAACCAAGCGGAGCGGAACAAGCTCGATACCATTATCAGAAAAGTGTGAAAGTCGCGCTCGGACTTCCCCACAACGTCCACTGACAGACTCATGAAATTAGGCGTATCGAACACACTCGATGAGCTGATTGAGGCTACCGTTACCGCACAGCATCAAGGCTACTCGGATCTAAAACGGGGAAGCAATATTAGAGAGATTGGGTTACGAGCCTAAGCGTGATCAAGTGCGCTCAAAAGACATACCGGGACAAATCAGGGACAGAATAAGATACCTCCGCTACCCAGAAACATGAACCCTGCCTTTCACGAAGGCAGACGTAAAGCCAGGGCAGAGGCATTACAAGCCAAGTACACCGGTCGACAGGACGTCCTGTATACAGACGCAGCGGAATATGAGAACAAAGCGGCACACACGGCAGTGGCAGTCAGGGATAACGGCGCCCTGATGGCGTGCTGCACAGTCAGTGGTGGTGAGACTGTAGAGGCCGAGGTGGCCATAGCCTTGGCCATCAGCCAAAAGGGGGTCAGGGTGGTCATCAGCGACTCCAAAACGCCGTGAGGAATTATGAATCGGGAAGGGTGACGGAGACTGCCGTCCGTATATTAAACACGTTAGGAAGACCCAGAGGATTATTCTGCTCGTCTGGGCACCAGCGCACCAGGGCTTAGAGGGAACGAGGAGGCTCATTCGTCGCCCGAGGTCTCACTTACCGGTCGACCCCCGGAACCTCACCAGTTACCGAACTTCGAAAAAGAAGTGAGGATATGCTCGCATATCATGAAATCGTAACACAGTACAGGCTGAATCGGCAAGTATACCCAGGTGCGGATAGGTCGCTCAATAAGAAAGACGAGGTTATGTGGCGAAAGTTGCAGACGGGGGTTTTTCCAAACCCCGTACTTTACAGCAAGTGGCACCCAAGTTTTCCGGTCCCAGTGCAAATTTTGTGATGAGGCAGCGAATTTGGTCCACATGGTGTGGACATGTCCGAGTCAGAACGATGGTTCCCACACACTAGAATCCTGGGAGGCCCTGCTCCGCAACCCAGACCCCAACGTCCAGCGGGACCTCATCAGTCAAGCCCTTGCTGCTGCCGTGTCTCAAGGGATTCCGGCCGACGGCTAGGGGCGACGGGCAATGCCTGACGTAATTGACTGATTTTAAAAATAAGTTTTTTCTCTCTCTCTCTTCGTGATTACATGTAGCAGCTCACTATACTTCCAGTCTTTGCCTGGTAGTTCGTCTACTTTTTCCTCGACTCTTGCGGCTATATTGTTATTTGTTTCTCATTTAGATACGAGCTGCCAAACTTTGATTCTATGTTCTTATTTTCAGTTTTATATCCCATTTGTAATATTATGCGTTTATGATCACTACCCAAGCTGTATGCCTTCTTCGTCTATTCTCATCTCTCTAAGTTTGTCATATATTCCTTCTGTCATGAGACAGTAATCAATGCTCGATTGCCTGTTTCTGACTTCCCACGTGATCTGCCCCTCACACTTAGGCCCCACGTTAACTATCTCAAGACTACGTTGCTCGCAGAGATCTAGCAATAACTTGCCATTGGTGTCTGAATATCCGTCAAGGTCATGAATGTGAGCGTTCATGTCCCCTAGAAGGATTACTCGGCATCATGACCAAATTCTTTAATATCGGTGCTTATGCATTTCACTATCCCAGATTCTTTCTCTGCAGTTATTCCCTGTCCACATGTAAGCTACCCTAGCCACGTTTTCTTTCCACCTACTGTGCCCGAAACCCATATGTGCTCTGAACACGTTTGTTTCACTCTCTCCCATTTGTTCTGCTATGAATTAGCATTCCAACCCCCCACCTCTCCTTTCTGATGTGATCCTGTTACATCCTTCCCAAACATAATTTTCAATATGTGGCGGCTCTTCCAAGTCTCTAAGGTGTGTTTCTGTCACCGCATAAACACCTATCTGTTCCTTGTTTAACTGTCCGTCAATCTCTAACCATTTTGCCTTTTCAGCGCCACCTGTCGGCAGCAACGAGAAGCATTTCTCAGCCGCCATTAGTTGGTCGCGCGCCGTCAGAGCAGTCAGAGTACACGCGCGCGCGCTTCAGATTGAACGCTCGCGTGCGATCCTGTTTGCGCAAATAGTTGCCGTTTCCGATAGAACGGGATCAGCGCAATGCCAGCCCATTGCTGTGTACCGCAGTGCACGCAAAGAGGATTTCGAGACGAGGATGGGTCGAAGGTAAGCAGAAGCGCGCTTGCCCGCGCTTTGTTTACAATCGTGCGCGGCTGATGCCTACCTTTTCTTGCAGGTCTCGTTTTTTTTCTTTTCCGAAGGATACGGACTGGAGGAAAAGGTGGATTATAGCTATTAAGCGTGGCGACGGCCCTTTCTTCACCGTGACGAAGTTCACAAAAGTTTGTTCAAGGCATTTTACTGAAGCAACTACTTGCCAAACGTCGCCGGAAACCGTCGTTTTCTTGAAGCAAACGCCGTGCCCAACATCTTCGCGTTTAGTTCTCCGAGGCCTCCACCAAGAAAAAAGCCAAGAAATCGAGAACCACTTAACCTCGTCAGCGCTACAGTGCCTTCCGAAGGCGGGCGATCGACTACTGCGGATGTGAGCGACGTAGACATCTGCTCTCCTACATCGGTGACGAGCAGCATCGATGGCGTGGCGTGTGGTTGTGCGTGCTCGCTAAAGATTTCCGACCTCACCGAACAACTCGACGTAATGACGGCGCGTGTCCGTGCGTTAAAGTCGGAAGTAAAGAAAAAAGCCGAATAAGTGGACTCACTAAAAGTTCGTTGTACAAAGCAGAGCGAGCGCTCGACATTGCAGCACAAGAGCGTAGCCAGCTGGAGAAGCGCGTGAGCCGAAAGTTTTCCGTTGAGTGCTTTCGGGATAGCCCTGTGTACGAAGACGTTTCGATCGAGGCGGTTTGGACGTAGCTTCCCACAGCAAACTTGTGACTTCGTTCATCGTTGTGCTTCGCTAACCTTTTTGAGGCGCTGTAGGCTTCCACTTTTTCTTCCGTAAGAGTCTCCGGAATAACTGCGAGACGTTTGGACCACGACATCACCACCAAAACAGTAAGCGAGACGCTGTAGTGTGGGCTCTCCGACACTGCCCATGCAACTGCCTGAAATGACGCCCTACTAATGGCGGACGGCAAAAAATCAGTGTGGCCAGACTGAATTAGGAAAATCTCCTATAGTGAAACTGCTCGCGCCGCTTTCGCTTTAGCAAATAACGAAAAAATATTACAGAGATAGACACTTGCATTGCGCATAGCAAACTAATAATACAACGGTGGTTATGCAATACGTTACGTATTCAGTGCCCCTTGAGTGACTGGAGTCGATACGAACCATACAAACACTGAAATCAGTTGACGAACAATACTTCGTCGAGTGACAGCTTACGGTTCTCCCGTATGGAATGCTTAGTATTCTAGTTGTCTGCAAATATAAAACCACAAAGTGCTGCTAAGAGATACCGCGGCAGCTGATAATTGTGGCCAGTATACCGATGATTGAGCCAGAATTACAGTCGATGCTACTCAGTACTAGGAACAGGCGAGGAAAGTGTAGGATAGAAATGACAGAAAATGTTATGTATTTGCCGAACTTTTCAGACTAAAGGCGGGGTTGCCGTAGACCTGTCTGCAGTTTTGATTATCCGGTCCGCTAGCAACTTCTGGCAGTCAGCATCCAAAAGTGGCTAGTCGAGAGGTCCATCTGAGCTTCGGAAGTCCAACGGAGATCGGTCCGCGCTCGGCGCTTATCAGTAATTGCGGGTATGGCTCACATAAGCTTTGCATGTGACAAATGGTCATTTTGTGTCGGTCTCGAAAAGTTGGAACGGAGAGGGTTCAGAAATCTATTGCCACAGACATCAACGCGCGGAGCACGATTGAAGCGCGGCTAGTTGAGATGGGGATAACTGATGAAAAGCAAAACCTGAATAAATGTTTTCGAATGTTTCCTATTTTATAGTTGACAATATAAACTGGCACTTCACTTTCTGGGATATCTGGCATTTGGCTAATATCTGACTGCCGTATCTTTTTGGTCGATCGCTATAAAGATTGGGCGTATGTAGGCAGTTTGCTAGCGTGGGCTTGCGTTTAGTTTTGCACATTCTTCGGTCAGCAAGGTACCGCTCTCATTTGTGCAATGGTTTCGCGCATATCCTCCATAGTCTATTTATCTGCGTATGTATCGTTTACTACCGCGTCATTTCACAGCAGATAAACCAGCTCGCAACAGTTGTCGAGAACTCTTCCTGTGACTGCTTTCGCTGTCGCACGGCCGGCGTGCTGTCGCCCTTTCTGACGATGGATGGGCACGCTACGCGAAGGAACGCTGCGCTGTGTACAGCTGCAAAAACGACCCTTTCACATCTGGTGCAAGGTATAAGGAACTGGTAGCCAAACTTACACAGAAATCCCCATGTCAAAAAGTTGACGGCTCGTTGCCATCGTCGCCCGCTTCGTATTGTGGCGACAACTAACAGCAAGCAAAACATAATGAAAAATATAACGTCGCCACCGGAAGCGGTAGCGACGTCCCGCATTTACGCTGCGTGGCACAAAATTGCCATTTTTTTAATTGCTGCTCCTTTACTTCCTTTTGATAACCGGGCCATTTTATTTCGTCTATAAGTCTCACTAATTGCCGTATGCGAGAGAAAGGTGGATCAACAAGATAAATAGAAGATTCGAGAAGCAAATAAGAGAGGTTAATAGATAAGAGTGGTTTAGAAAAAGATGCATCAAGCAGAAAGATCAACAACTAAGGTAGTCGAATGCGATTACGCCACGCTTTCTGTACACAATAAAGTTGCAATTAAGAGACTCGAGCAATCACTTCCCATGATGCAAGAGCATCGATACATTTTACATTTCAATAAACCAGATGCGTGAATACGTAAGAAGGCGCTTTAGGCGCAGCGTCAGGAACAAAGCGACTTGTAGCTGCGTGCCACCTTCGAAACGAACGGGAGAACTGTGTGATGGTGTCACCACGCGACGCGTCTGGGCGCCCTCCCATTGGGCGAGAAAAAAACATGTGTTTTTTGGTAATAAAAGCGATCGTATACACAATGTATATTTCGGGCAGCTGTTCCGGTTGTCAATCTCTTCGCACGAACTGAGATGAATACTATGAGGAGAGTGTGAAATATCGCTGTTCGGTAGGCTCTGCAAGCTACTTTAAATTCACTTGTTCTGTCGGCCGATATGCGGTCGTTATTCAAAGTCAATGAAGACTCACTCAACGCTTTTCAACTTTCGGTTTTAGACTTTTGATTATCATAAAATCACACTGTTCTTGTTACTCGCAGCTGAGAGAGCTCTGGAGAGTAAAAAGCGATAGATTATCCCAGGAATAATGTGCAAACAAAGTTCATGTGGCTGTTTGATCCTCAATGATTGAAATTTTAGTTAGTACACATCTGTGTTTTTTATGTGCATCGTTGGCGCTTCAAAAGGAACTTAGCCTCTGAAGGACCCGTATTCTTCTGGATATATTTCCACTGGCAAAGATAGAAATGATCAAACACCCTTGCAACAAACAATCTTTGGCGCCTAGCATCGTGATCAAGCACCTGTCTACAGCAACGCTCATTCAAAGTTGTACACTGCCCTCAGGCGCGTTCGTTAGGTGCGACAGTGTACTGTTCTCCTTGGATGTATTGTTCGCTAACAAGTTCAAGAACTCGGAGGATGTGTACTGAGGGTATCATCTCTTATTAACGTTTGAGTTGTTCCGTTGCTTGCGAAGACCACTGACAGTGTCTCCCTGGCCATCGATGTAGAAATTTATGATGTTCACCAGACTTGGATCCAGTAGAAAAAAAAGTTGAAGAAACCCAAAGAAGTAATATATCTTCTCCTCCCCATACATCCCCTCCCCCCTCCCCCCTTGGCACCATTTGCAGTGGACTCACCCGCATTCTAGGCGAGTATAACTCATACGGTTTCTTTTGCACACAAGATCCTGGGCCGAACCTACTTTAACTTTGTCCTCCCTCCAATTTATTTTGTTGTTTGAGACCCGGGAACGACCAGCGAGCGTAATGGCGGAGGAGAACGACACGTGGAGACCATCAAGCCTTTGCTTCGATTGTAAGCCCACAGAATCGCAGCTCTACAAACACTCTTTTATTTGTGCAATACAACACGAAGATATCAAAAAGGGACCCAACAAAGGATATGACAACGCTTTTTTTTATAAGCAATGGTAATAAAAGCGACGTAAAAGGGACAGACATTGTAAGTGAAGTAGGATGTTGGAGGATCGGGAAATGTAGACTTGTGGCTTGATGCAGGAGTAATCAAATGTAATAAAACAACCCAGCCAAAGAAAGCAGGCTCGAAGTGCTTCGACAACAATGAGGGCACCCACGTGTGCACAATGAGAGAAAGTGTGTATCTTTCGGTGAGTCTTCTCAGGTTGTTATATTGTTCATACACCGGATCCATACATTCTGCGTGCGGTGCAGGGGACGGCGCTACTGTGGTGCAGTATACCTACAGAAACGAGAGCTGAGCCGAAGTGGACACAAAGAAAAAGCGAGTTCCGCGCAATGGTACAAACTTCTGAAATAACTTCAACCCAGACAGGAGGGACGCTTTTATGAGGTAGCCCTCTCGGTTCTTTCAACAAACTCATGCGAATGCTGCACGAATGATTGCTTTATATATCCGTCCGTTTCCTCAGAGGTACAAATGATTTCGTGAAGATTTTAATGAATCCTCGACCGGTGAGCTTTAGCAGAGTGGTTGCTCTTTTAGTGACTAAAGTTGGTGACACATCTTCAGTGGTGTACAGATCAAAGGTAACCGGAACAGCAAAGACTTGGACAAGCGCCCAGATCCAAGTGAAACGTATTACCGAGAGCTATGAGGCGTATACAAATACATATTTCTATTCCCTTCAAAAGCATTTTTACGTTATTGCATATAAATGATTGCTGCAAAGCTGCACACACCCGCGCCCTTCTTAAGTTACACTTGAGTTTCTTTTATTGTGATAGCAATTATATGGACAGTCTCGGCTGGATTTTGCCGTCGCCGTCGCCGCCGTCATGCGCCGTATATGTATAAGTATGTATATATATATATAAAAGCCCCAAAGAAAATTATTTCAGAAAATGCTTCCGAAACGCAGAATCGAACCAGGGACCTCTTCCTCCGCAGCGAGTGGCGCTAACCACTACGCCACGAAACGCAGATCCTCCACGTAGGTAACGGCGAGCGTTATATACACACCCTTTACCGCTGGACGGACTCAGAGACGGCTGCGCTTAAAGCGTTTTCTTCATTAGCAACGAGAAGGCGTTAGGAGCGCGACAGGCGCATTTAAAAGTCGTCGGCGAGCTCGCTCGCTTCTTCTTATACTTGCGCAGGGAGAACCTTGCCCTTCCGCTGTCTGCTCGCGCGGTTTTCTTGTGCTGAGGGGAAGAGGGATGTTTCACGCTTTCACCGTGATGTCCGCGCTCATGTTACGGAGCGTACAAAAACCACTCGAGCTCAAGGGACGCCGCTAAACGAACAAACAGAAGATGAGCGCCAACTATCAAGTGTCACAGCTCGACACTTGAACCACGCTGGTTTCCTTCGCTGCTTCGGCCGCCTTTGCAACAGGAGCGCTGTTCAAACTGAGAGTATCCATTGGCGAGCCTCATTTCATATAGCATTAGTTTCTTGCTATCGCATTCATTGCTTCGGCCTTGCGGCGAAACTGTGACTTTTTTTATTTATTCTCAGTTACGTGCGCCACGTGGAACAAGAAATATTGGTTTCAGTTACGGCGTATTGATTTTTTTAAAGACGATAGTCTTTCTTGGGAAACTTAAACGCCTAAATTTTGGTCTGTCTTTCTGTCTTTCTGTTTGTCGGCACGTCCCTTGATTCAGCCACCCGGCCAAAGTTGAACCACTTGCCCAAAGGCCAGCCACCTTGAACGGATGACTAGGTTCATACTTGCGTACATTGTTGATCAAAAAGCAAACATTACGTATATCTGAGGCGCAACATCACTAGGTAAGTATTAGGTGCTGTATTCCTTTAATAGAAAATACATAGATACGTAATTCTAGAGACCCTAGTTTCATAAGCTGCGCTGAAAATGCGACTGCACTGAAACTTGTCTTCCTCCGTGCCCTTTGCACGAGCTCATTGTTGTGTTTGGGTTTCAGTTCCGTATTGCACTGTATGAATGCCATGGGGTGCCGCTCTGGCATTCCTGTTTTACTCAGGCGACGTGTAAATAAACGAGTGTGTGGAGAGCACTCGTTGAGTGCGGACGTTCCTTCTGCTTCGGCGCTTCCCGCCAAACCGCGTGTTCGGGCTGGCTGGCGTCCTCGCCGGTCGCGTTGGTCACCGCCGGTCTTCGCCTGCTGCTGCGCCGGGACTACCAGCCCGCAACACAGCGCTCATGTTTCCCGACGTATTGCCAGATGGCGTCCATATCTCACGCAGCGCCTCTTCTGTCGCCTTTAGACGACATTTGCAGCGACGCACGCAGATACGCGGCCAATTTTTTTTACTTTGTTTCCTTCTGTGTTGGGTTGAGAGAGGGATGTTCGTAATAGCACAGAAGTAGGAGCTTTTAGAAAGCTGTTAGGTGTCTCTTTGTGCCATCTGAGGATGACCCGTCAGGATACGTAAAAAGAAAGGCAATTTAGCATAGAGAACTCGCAATGTTATCCCGCACAAAGCATCTGTATATAACAGAAGGTTGATGAGGGACGTAGCAGGAATAAGAAATTCAGAGCGTTTCCACTTCTCCGAATATGTAGGCCAGCGAAGCTATTGGCTACGACTGCGCGTTTGTTTTCGCGTCCACTCACGCTTCTGTTCGCGTTGGCGCTCCTTCAATCGCCGCTCTACTTCCTCCGAGCAAACGGCATGCGGGCGTCCCCTAGCGAGTACAAAGGACAACTGCTGAGAACAGCGCTAGCGCGATCTCTACGTCCCGAGATAAAGGGACACAACGATTGGTGGCGAGTGCCACCGCCGAGTATCGCGACACTTGTGAAAGAGGCATAGGCAGTGGCGAGGGGGCGAGGGGCGGCAAAAATTGTCCTATGCGTCGTTTTTCCAGCGCACGCGATCCGCCAGAACCTAAAGATATACCGCTTGGCTGTAAAAGACTATAAAGAGCGAGCGGCTTGGAATCATTTTCCTAATGATTACACGCCGAGACGTACTTTACGTTCTGTGCAGATCAGGCGCTGCAGAACTTAGAAACCGGAACCTCGCGGCAGTTTCCGCTTTCATTATGGGCTCGACTCGAACGAACCCAAGGTTTGTTAAGACTCGCAATCAAGTGACACTCGCTTTATCTCCCTTAAGCCTACAGCCTGGGTGAACAGAAGTAGCTATGGTAAACTTTCACTTTCGGTAACTGCAACACGCGCACTAAGTTCAGCGCTCTTTGTGGAGCGTACTAATGACTTCTAGCACAGGCGACACGTACGGGTATTTTGGTTCCTTCCACAACACGCAAGGCTCTGCTTTCGCCATGCAAATGAGACTGCTTGGCGCGGTGCAAGCGCTTGTTCGTCTATTGTGTGTCCCAAAGCGTCTACTTTGCATGCGTTTGTTCTTGCTGCTCATATATACGGTGACGGGAACAACAACTCCTATTCTATTTGCGCTTTTCCTTCCTCCATTACACGTCCCTGAACGTTCTTCATACGCGCATGTGGTGGGTTGCTCATTTGCATATGTGAGCTCGTCTTGTGGCTGGTACAGTAATCGCGCTAATGTGCCTAAGGCGACCGCTTGCACGGGCCGTTGCTCCATACGCGCGTATTCATCTATTTTCTGTTCTGAGCGGCCGCGTGTGCGTAATCAAGCCTCAGCCGTGTTAAACAATCATGCTTTTTCATCCTTGTCTGCGAAAGCATGTACTTAAAAATTTAGTTTTATTTGTGCATTCATACTCGAACGTGCGTACGGGTAGAGCAGCTAGGAAATATCTAATACCATCAAGGGAAACCAGAAGATGAAACAAGATTCACTGACTCATTAATTGATTAATTCATTCATTCATTCGTGTGCCTCCTAGTTGGTTAATTGATCGAAGAGATTGAATTAACTCTGGAGTTCGGCAAACCTGGGATGCTCCTCGCCCGTTGTAAAAATATGCACATCGCAGATAACAATGCGTTAGGAAGAAAGCAGATGTCATTAGTAGTAGGAGCTAGGAAATTAACGGGATGAATGAAGGGACAGAGAAGAGGCTGAAGCACTGTAAGGTAATACGGTGTCAGTCGAGAAAGCGGCGCATTGTGTTCCGAAGCTCCATCCCCTCTTCTATCGCTGACTCACGGTCCGGGATCGCGAGTCTATAGAAGCAGTGTGTAGAGTACAGTTATTTTTGGAATCTTGCGAATCTCCCCGCATCTCTAATACTCACTATTGCAGCTACGGCTGTAAGCAACCCGTTTGCATCGTAGCGAACAAAAGAAAACATGCCCGTCTCACTAAAGTTTCGCGACTCCAACGAAAGCTTCAGAGGAGGCATATATTTAGGATAAACAGTTAAATCTTAATCTTTCATTATTAGGAGTGCAGTAATAGCGATGCATTTTCATTAATGAAAGACAGCCAAAGTTTGGTTCGGTACGTCTATCGTCTCTTCACTTTTCTTAGCATTATCTTCTGTACCTAAATTTCTCATTTTCCTCGAGACACTCTACAATGCTTTACCGCGTACATTTGTAACTGCTTGAGTTCTACAAATCTTTTTCGTACAGTTTTTCCTGTCTATGTTCTAAAAGTATGCTTATGCTTATCTCTACCTCCCACCGACTGATACGTTCACGTGCTTTATGTATACGCTTTAAAAATGACATTTCTCACGGGTGTTTTACGGGCGCATATATTTTCGTTGAAATATGACAAAGTTGAGTCATCGCAGATGTTTATGTCCGGGAGCCACTGGCGTTATCCTGTTTCCTGTGGTTTACAAGACGCGAGATATGAGCGAGTTTGTAAGATTGCACAATTGAGCGGGTAGCGCAAAAAACAAACACACACACAAGAAACAAATACACGAGGCTGCGTTTACCAAGAACGGGCAGTGCTCCTTCTTGAAGGAACTTTTTTCTGGGCTTGCAGCACATCTGCTCGAACTGAGCCCCAGACTGATGAATGAGCCGTGAGCTAGGCAGTGGCAGCGCAATAATGAGACTTCCCTTCTCATTCATGGAAGAAATGAAGTTGGTGGGCAGAACGTGTGACCCGGAAGTAGCCGTAGGTGAGCAGCAGAACAACATCTAATGATAATAATAATAATAATAATAATAATTGCTGGGGTTTAACGTCCCAAACCCACGAAGAACATCTGAAGCCGTGATGCCACAGTGGTGGTGGTGCGTCGCTGTTCTACGGATTATGCAGAGTTTTCTTTCTTAAACATCGCGCATTCCGACGTGAATAAAAATCACTTAATTTTTGTGTCTGACGGCAATTGATCCCTTGTGTCTTAGCCTACACGATGACTAATCGTCAAGTGACAAATATTTCTCGATAATACCAGCCCGATTAAACATCTTAAAATTTGCATTGTTAAAATTTGAACATACCCTGTAATAGAACACTTCACCTTAAGAAATATTATCGCTGTGTGTATTCTTGATAATTCATGGCCGTATAAATGGTATTACACACTTCTCTTTTTGACTTGGTAAAACTTCAGCAGTTATTTTTTAGCTTTTTTGTTTTCTCTGCTGTATTGTAACGAATATTACCTTATTAATGTTACTTGGTCCATGGCGTACCCTATTGTACTGTGTAGCGTTGAAAAAAGGAACCCTAATGGTTACCAATAATTCTTTAATATGCCCGCCATCTTAAAAAATTCTCAACTTTAATACTGAATGCTAGTTCAGGACTCATTAGCTTCTCGGCCAGTAATGCAGAAGGGAACGCTAGCATCAGAATTCGGATAATATGACAGTCGTTATACGAGAATAATAGAAAAAAAAACATGGTATCGAGTTTTCGTTTTTACTATCTGTCTTAGGACAACAACGAATACCTAGCGATTCTGAGACTGAATGTGCACCTATGATCCAAGGTCTGGTTATTTTTCAACGTTTGAAGTATCAGATAATATTCGAAGGGTACGCACAAAGAAACACGGAGGAAAACTATTCCTACAAGATCTCAGTGACTGAGTTGAACCGTTATCATGTAACACGTTGATGTGCTTAAATGAGAACCGCTATATTCAATATTATTTCTGAGCTTATAATATGGGAGTGGAATGGGGCTCAAAATGCAAAATCTGTTACAATGTACGGCAACATATAATAACACTCAAAGGCCTAAGTGTTCCAGAGTGAAATGGGAGGCCCATGTACTCACGGTCTTGTACATACAGATACTATTCGAAGCGAATTTTCTCTGGGGACATCGTTAACCTTTATCACTAACTAACATAACTCACGAAGAGGATAAAAAATGACCTATATTTACAGTACAGCCTTAATGAAAACCAACATACAATGAATTCAAGAAAGGTATAGAGGACGTTAATTGCACTGTTTTAACTGTACTGTAGTAATTACGACATAAATCTTAAGAAGGGAAAGTGGACGAAAAGAGAACTAGGCGCCGGCAGGGACCGAACGTGATACCTTCGGATAACACTCCCGTGGCTCTATCAAGTGACCTACGGCGGCTGTCGTCCTTTCGTACACTATATCAGTTATTTCATAAGCATCATCATCATCTTCTTCTTCATCATCATCAGCCTGTCTACGCCCACTAGAGGGCAAAGGCCTCTACTCTGTTCCACCAATCAACCCGATCCTGTGCTTTGTGCTGCCACGATATACCTACAAACTTCTTAATCTCATCTACCCACCTAATTTTCTGTCTCTCCCTCACGCGTTTGCCATCTCTTGGAATCCAGTCAGTTACCCTTAATGACCACCGGTTATCCTGCCGACGTGCCACGTTCCCGGCCCATATCCATTTATTCTTCTTGATTTCAACTATGATATCCTCAACCCTTGTTTGTTCCCTGACCCACTCTGCCCTCTTCCTGTCTCTTAAGGTTATTATGTGAATCGGTTATTTATGTTATTGGTTATTTATGAATCGGCTATTATGTTATCGGTTATTTATGTGAATGCAAATCTAGGAGTGTTTGTTAGCGCCGCTCGCAGCCATGACGGCGAGTGTCGAACACTCTTTTTTTTTTTTTTGCCAGGTGGCCTCCTGTAGCGCTTCATCTGTTACCGAGCGGAAAGCTGACCAATAAGCCCCCGCATACTACCTGAAGGCATCAAGTCGGCAGGAACGAGACTCTCGCTATGAATGAAAAGAAGAAGGCAACTGTAAGGGATGGTTTATTTGTTGTACAGACTTATAAAATACCAACAGATAACGAAGTCAAGGAAGGTATAGCGGACGTTAGTTCTACTGTTTTAACTGTATTGTAATAATTACGATACTAATTTGATGTAAGTTGCAGGTCCCTGTCGACGGCAAGTTCTCTTTTCGTCCACTTTACTTTATTCAGATTAATATCGCAATCATTACAAAACAGCTAAAACTATAAAATTAACGTGTGCAATGTTTTACTTGGCTTCATTATCTGCTGGTTTTCATTAATGTTGTGTCAACAAGGAACGAGCCCTTAAAGGGACACTAAAGAGCAAAACGATTTTTCTCATATTAGTAAAGTACTCTTTCGCGATACCAAAAACACCACGCCTAGAAGACCCTTAATAAGCGAGAAAACACGCAAAAGCAAAATGTGGGTGACCTTGAAGTTTCCGCACCTTTTGCCGTGACGTCACATGTATTGACGGTGCCTACTAGGGACTACGTAGTTCCTAATCAGTAAAAATAAAGGACATTTTCCTCTGAGGGGGACCATAGACTTAACATACCAAGTCTGGGGTAATTTTGTTTAGCCAATAGCGCCGAAGTACGATAAATACACTTTGACATCCGTGACGTGACGCGGGAAGATTTCGGTGCGAAATTTAACTATGAAACTTTGAACTTAATTTTCTCCTCTATTAATAAACCTGTGATAGAGAAATTAACGAAATTAGGTTTCTCAGAGAACAATTTATCGATCTAAACAGATTCATTGTTTCTCTTTAGTGTCCTTTTAAAGTTCCCTTCATTATAGCTTATCTAAAGATACTGGGCAGTAAAGACATGCCCTCCTTCCTCCGTGCACCGCACAGAAACGCGGCACACGGCTAACGGAACTTGAAGCACACACAAACGTTAGCAAAGAAAGTGTGAAGCCCAGAACTTTTCCAAAATATTAAAGGCAGTAAAAAGCAAGGGAGGTCACTTTTTGTGAAGATATGAAGGACGTTTTGCGCACTTGTAGTTTATATTGAAGCATCTAGGGTTCGTAAAATACCGCAGAACTGTTTTTTAAGCTTAATATTTTCTTGAAGCCAACCTAACAGGCTAGTCATCACCAATATTAAAAGCGAATACTGGAAGCTGAAATTTTTAAATGTGGGTAACTTTCGAACGTGACTTGCAAAAAATCGAATGTGCAAGTTTGGTGTTGAAATAAATTATTTTATATCTTCTGATTGCTTTTTATCTCTAACGATTATGTAGCCCAATGTGCAGAGCCTTAAAACTTTAGGGCATGTTGCTGTGAGGCACACGCTGTAATCTCATTATGCCGGCTGGTCTTTCTTGGTAACATTGCGTGCACGACGTGTACATGGGTGCATCATGTCATAAGAAACCTCCAGAAGTTTTAAGTAAAACGCATCTGTCTTTGATCAACACGACTCTTCTTGATCAAAAACACCGTGCATACGCATATAAGAGGCAACTCCTTTGTATATTTATCGTAGAAAGACATGAAGGAGTGGACAAGGTACTGCTCCGCAAGGCTCACACGGACCACCGACTCAGAAATAGAAATTATCAAAATGCACCTTTGGATGAACATGTTCAATGAGCCGTAAAAAATAATTAGCGCCGCTATAGCGCCAACATATTGCAGCTTTCGAAAAACCGTTTCATTTTAGTCTTTCATGCGAGATGACTGTTTCTATAGAATAACAGAGAGCTGAGCTAGTTGGTATGTATTCTTTCTAAAAAGAGACAGGGCGTGCAAACACATGCACTAGAAAGAGGTCAGGACACCACAAACACCGACTAACGACTAAGACGCACAGCGGCTGAAAAGAAAGAAGGCACGCAAACTTATCTGCGCATGCCCATGCAACAGGCGAACCTATCAATCCAGCATGCGTGGCGGTCTACGCGGAAGATAACTGTTAAGGCATTTGATTTCATCTTTATGCAAGTTAATCGACGGTTGGCTCACGCATGCGCTACCACTATTCTCGATATGCCATGCTTCAATCATCAGGCGCGTTTCTTCATTTCTGTGCCGGTACAACACTGCGCATTCATCGAATTTTGGCGTGCACTTACAATCTCGACAATGTAAAGATAGATTAGAAGGTGAGCCTCCTGTTAGCGATCTATTATGTTCCAACAATCACTGGTTAATGCATCGGCCCGTCTATCCTACGTAGAAGCGGCCGCAGCTGAAAGGGACCTTATACAGCACACTCGTACGGCAATCAGTGAATTTGTTGGTGTGTTTTACGAAACAAATATCGGTCCGCTTCTTGTCTTTTACTCGCTCATTCTTCCTCTGCACAGCGGCACAAATCTTACCTAGCTTATTGGCAGCCGTGAAAACAACATTAACGCCTTATCTACTTCCTACTTTCATTAGCCTGTGAGATATGCAATGAATGTACGGTATACCTACGACACGTTTCTTCCTATCGCTTTCTGCAGCCATGCTCGGACTTAACACAATAGACTTCTTTAAACGTTCAGCGACCGTGGCCACTGCATCACGAGGATACCCTACATATAAAAGACGCGTAACCTGTGCGCTAAAGCTATCACTCATTTTGTGCTCACACGACTTGGTGAGGGCTGACTTAAGGTAAGACATGGCGATGCCGTTTTTTACAACCTTCGAGTGCTTCGACGAAATATTTAACAGCGGTTTCGAAGATATAGGAGTATGCTGCCAGCACACGTGGTTCTTCTGGAACGTTAAGGAAATGTCTAGAAATTGTATTCCATTATTCTGAGGCACCTCTTCAGTAAAGCTCAGCCCTCCTCCCTTTAATTCTAATTAAATTCATTTCTTGTGTCCGTGTTTCCACGCCCTGTCTCTTTTTAGAATGTTTCTATACTTGGTTGTGGCAATGCTCTCCTGAATATTTGCACACTTCAACTTAATGGTTGCTCAACATCACTGGAAAACCTCTTGCACACTCCAAAAGCGAAAACCTCTTGCACGCTCCGAAAGCGAAACCCTTCTTCTAGCGCAGCATTCTTTCAGAATGCACACAGGCAAAGGCACATTCCAGCATTCTCTCGAGGAAACAAACAAGGGGTCGATGTTCTCGCTGGCTTTAGTAAAGCAGGCACCGCGAACTCTTTCGCACGGGTATCCATCGTAAAAATGGGGGAAGATCTCTCGTTAAATGTAAACGCGCGCATATCGACGTACCGTCCGTTTCTATTCATGGCATCGCTGAGTGAAGCTCCAGGGATGGAAATTCTCACTGAAGCTGAGAGGGGCAACAAAATAAATAAATAGACGAAGGTAACAAGAGGCTACACGACAGATCGTAGCTGTTCTTCGTCCGTACAGGAGTTACGCGTCTCACGAGGCTCAAGAGAAGCGTAAATGGAACGTTCCACTGCATGTATCCCTGCGAGGGTTGCGTAATTTGGTATGCCCGTGTCTTTTGTCCGAGCCTAAAGCCGTCGCCACTTCTGGTGAAATGGGATCGACGCCCTATCCAAACAGGCATCAGTAATGCCTAGACGGCGTTACTTTGTTCGCATGACATACTTGTAGATATTCAGTGTGTCACTCATGCTTGCGAAAGTTCAAAGGTACCTTGTCTTCAATCGATTTTTTTCGATAAAAGTACACAAGGAGAGCTTGGATCCAATGCGTCGTGCCGGATATACTCCTCTACTTTTGCACAATTGTTGTCGTCGCGAAGTAGAAAATAAACACAGGGCTATACAAAGGCACGTAGTACATAATACAGCACTCACGCACTCAGTGCAGCGAAATGCATAAAGAAAAGTGGAAATAGAGAGATTGTGGGGCTGGAAAGGTAAAAACGAAGATTTTAACAACAGTGTATAAAGCCTGATATATCTGCCCTACATCAAATAAACGTTCTTTGTCTGAAAAAGCGGGCGATATGGTCTACAAAAATGTCTCGCTTTACAGGACTGAAAGAGAAGTGCTTGACAGCTTTCAGTTTAAGTTCTCTTGCCGCAACTATGTGGACCATCAATGCGTGTGTCACAGGGCCGGTGTTGAGATCGAACGCGCTCTCCAGAAATAGGTAGTCTGAATTCTGAGAACGACTTTGAAGTCTTTTCAAGGTCGGTTCCGCCTCATCGTGCGGGCTTCTTTGTGTTTGCTCTCTGGGTATTCGGAACACGTACTGCGCGCAGAATTTTTATCTGACAGTTTGCGAAGCAAATGTTCACAAACGTGGGAGTAGAAAACATTAAAAAGGAGCTGAGGGCACCTTGTATGTTAGAATAGTGCCGACAAGGCAGAGTGAGGGTTACTTGTACTAAGAAAGCGTGCAGTGTAATATGTGGGCTTTTAGGTTAGCGCTACGAAACAACATCTCAGAAACATCGTGAATTCCTGTGTTCTTTTTTTACCTTTAACTATCGCATTACCGTCGGGCTAAGGACCTGACATACTTGTTCTCGCATGCCAGCTATTTGCGAACAGTTCAGCTACTTTTGTGCCCCTTCCTTCGCAATGAACGAGCCCCGTCGCGCATACGTGAACAACGTAATAAGACCGAGCGCTGAGGTATTTCTGACCTACATACCGGTGGAACACGACAGATGCTTGTCATTATTATCAACCTCCAAAAGGTTCCCTCAAAACAAAGAAGTCCATACTTATAAGAAAGAGTTTCTTTAAGGGATTTCGGGTTTTTAGAGCGAGGACACTGCTCCCGCGTGTCAGCTGCATTCTTCTCGATTGAGCAGGAACAATAAATAGGTACTAGTTCACTGTTGTAGTTCTTCTAAAGCGAGTACTTCTTCTAGACACCAAGAAAAAAAAAGAGTATGTGTTACTTGTTTCGTTGACCTGACTGACCACGCATACGACTTGTTTAAAGCTACACGTCGTTTTCTTCTGCTTTAGTTGCTGTCTGTTAGTGCGCCCCCGTTTTCACCATCAATATGAACGTAAACTACTCAGATGTGTCTTTCTTTTCTTTTTTGTTTTCTTTTTTTTTTTTGGGGGGGGGGGTCCGGGCTGTTTTATGCTGCCGTCGCTCCCCGTAACACAGGCAAAACCACGTATGAAAATAGAAAAAGAAAGAGGAAGCAAGTGAGAAACGGTAATGCAGAGAAAGAAAGAGAAAACATAGCAAGAAAGACAGAAATAAACAGAAATAAAGAGCAAAAAAAGACAGAAAAAAAAACTGCATATGAGAGAAAAAGAGAGAAAGAGAAAACCGCCGAAACAATGAAGGCTGCCCAGCTCAAAACTTCCTTCAGTCTTGTCACCAGTAGTGGGAAGGTGCCTTAATTTTATTTCCCTTAAGCACAATTTGATAAAAGAACAAAAAATTGGGGGACGCTTAAGCTTCGCCTTTAAGAGTTGAACGCGATAGCAATATCCTGCCCCTAGTGCGCACTTCGAACACTACGAGTGTTTAACAGAATGTGCGCAATAAGTGTATGTCTTATGTAATGGGTAGCATGCTTTAAACCAGGAGCAATTATGCGCGAGAACCTTTTTCGAAGCTGCGATGCACCCACTACGTGGTCTTAAGGGAATACGCGCAGTAATGTGTGTCCCTTTTGTAATGGGTGGCTGTCTTTAAACCACCAAGTCGTAATGATATTGACGTGGTGTGACGCCCGATGGCAATGTACGCTTGTACCACGCAATATTACTGCGATATTACATCTCGTACTGTGACACCTGTATACAGGAAGCGTATTTTTGGGAAGCATGAAAGTTACTTTCAGTGCAGCTCCAAGCAGAGGCGTGGCTGTGTGGTGGAACACCTGCTTGCCACCCAGACGGCCTGGGTTCGATTCTCACTCGGACCCAACATTTTTATTATTTATTTTATTTGCAGCTTTTTCGATTTTTCGGTCACGGACAAGATGACGATTTTTCGCTCACAACCAACGGTGCCGGCGCCGACGCCGACGGCGGAATTTCTGCGATACGAGCTCTTTAACGCTATCGCGTTAAAACAAGAATAGGTGCGATGCGTTTTACCACTTCGCACACCGACCTTGGTCCATCACGTATTTCATCTTTACTTTCTGTTTTATTCATGTGCCAGATTAACACCTGCGCCTGTTGTCTTTGCTTATAGCTCTCAGTTGTTTTAAGCTCGCGGGCACGTTAACTAGGTCAACAAGGTTTCGAACCGGGCGCTCTTGTGCTTTCGGAGTCAAGGTACGACGCTGTTGATTTGAAACGCGGTGGATACCCATCGTAAAACAGTGCGCCGTTTACGGCGCCAATCTAGCCCGAATTTCTGACCCAGTCAATGCCAAGTGGGTCTGATGACCAAATAAGGTAGACGTGCAAACACGGACACGAGAGAATACATGACGAAACGCACTTCTTTTGTGTCCGTGTATGCACTCTTACTTTCTTTCATCATGAATCCGTAACAACTAGCTCCGTTTTTTTGTAGCTCACTGTCTTATTCGTGCGCTTGGCACTAAAGCAAGACTATTAAGGTGGAACGTTGAGCTAGTTGGTATCGAGAATAACATGGTACTAAAGTTTTCCTTATGTTTGCAGGCAGTGCGTTCGCCGCATTCCTGTAGTTGACGTCTATGGAGCGCGGCAGGTGGGAAGCCACTGATCTGAACCACTAATAAATCTCCTATGACCCTTCGGCGAAAACATACGTAACTGCAAGCTCAATTTCCTAGGCGTTGTAGTACACACAAATGGTAAGCAGGTAATGCGTGGCCATTATTTGTTAAAGCTCTGAATATTTTTTTTAAACGCGAAAATTTTGTTGAAGTACTACGCGTTCGTTTTCTATAAGTATGTTTGGGATGTGTCCAGTATTTATGCCATATTGAGGAAGATGACACTCGTGCTTAAATACATACCTACAGGCAAACCACCCTCTTATTAGTTAACTTGTTTGCCCTTTCATGCAGTGGTTTAAAGCATTACCGAAGGCGTTAGTTACTGCGGGGACGGAGTAGAGGCCAAGAGCGCCTCTATATTGTTTTCAGATGCCTCACTAAAGCAGCAAATTCGGCCTGCTGGTCTATCATAGTCAAGGGTCATCAATAGCGCAAGTGCGCAAAAATAAACCAGGAGAGATAAAGCGCTAGCTCCCAACAACCTTTCTACGAGGAAACAGCGGCTAATATTCATGCATGTGATAAGACGTGACAGCATAAATGCACTTTTTAGAAAGCAGATCCCTTTATCAGTTAAGATAAATGTCGGGTCGCCTGCACCCTCTGGGCCATGACGTAAGACGTCTTTTATGTAGCAATGGGCGAATAGTAAATTTGAGGTTCGAAGCGAATTCGAAGCGAATCGTGATTTGGTCGAATAACTTCGAATCGAATGTTTAGAGTAGTATATATCACACACAGGCACATATAGGCAAGGGGGGCCTGGATTTCCCCCAAATTTGTCCCACTTTCTATATTGCCACGCAACTTTTTTTTTCTTTTGGCCATGGAAAGACTTTCTTTCCAACAACTAGCCCCCCCCCCCCTCAAAAAAAAAAAATTCTGGCTACGTGCCTCATCACACATTATTAGGAAAGAAAATGACCATTTTTTTCATGACCTTACTAACTCGCACAATATTACCTTATGAATTGGAACTAGGCATGCGTGAATATCAGATTTTTGGTTCGATGTGAAGTGGAAGCAACTGCGCAGAGTACCAAGACGTGTATAGCAATATCATGCAATTTATAACTGGTACAATACGTTACGTTTAAGAAAATACTATAATTAGCGCATATGACACCATATAACACGCTTTTAAAGATAAGAGATTATTAATTTAGGTGAAGGTAGTGTGTACATTTAACCTTGAAGTCTGGATTCGCGACAGTGCTAATTTCCCTTGGACGGGTGGTTTTACGGCATAGCAACGCTACGCTTCAGTGAAATTACTTTTACAGGGGGTTCTATGCAGGGGGTCTGTGTCAAATATACATATATCCATTCATTTCAAATAATTCGAAATTTCGAATAATCTCAATTCCTGTGGAAATGAATTCGAACACTAATATTCGTTCAAATACTCGAAGTGCCCGAATATTCCCCTTCCCCACTTTTATGTCGTGAACTGTTCTCGCGCTCTGACGTTCAGCGAAACTGAAACAAAGGAAGGTGTAGAAGGGAGGGCAAGAAGTTCACGCTGTCGTCTTGCCCTCTCTTCTGTCCCTGCTTTTGCTTTCTTTTACTCTGAGTTCCGCTAAAGACACTTCCGCTATACCAATTCGCCCAAACTGCTACTCTTGCGAGCTGTGACGCTATCATCTTTCGGAGGCGTCAGTTACGGGCAGTGGGCAGCGACCTCAACTTCAGTCAACGTCGCCGCATACAAATTATAGGTTGATGCCACCAGGGCCTCTCTGTCCTGTCTTCCTCGATCACGGCTACCAGCTCTATTAAAGTCAGGCGTGAGTGCAACACTACACAATGGACATTTCAATATATAATATCTCACCAAAAGCAAGTAAAGAAGCCACAAAAGTACGCGAGTCCATTGATATGCGCAAATAGTGCGAAAAAAAAGAAACGACTAGCATCTCTCGAGATGCGTGGTAGCAATGTGCGGTGCCGTCGTGCAGTTTGTTCTCTGTGCAGCAAAAGAAAGACGAGAATCCGTTATGTAGCAACGAGTGACTGCACTCACGCAGAAGGTTAGAGAAGACATCAACGATCCTGAGGCATTCCCCTATCGGTTCTCTCTAACGGTTGGTGCCCGCTTACAGATACAAATGCAACGACGCCTCCAGTTCATTTCCTTCCGCTCAACGATTCAGTGCGTCGACCTCTGAACACACGCCTGTAGGGAATACTTGGTTCCCACGACAGGACGCAAGCAATCATTCTTAATTTAGGACTCGGGGAACTTGCCGGTACGGGGACATTGACTTTGTCTTGTTGATTTCTTAAGAGAAGCGGTGTGCGCCGAACTCTGGCGCGGATTAGTCGTAGACGAATAAAAGCAACGACACCAATAAAAAACTTGGAGAACGCTTGAGCTTCAACTTCAAGAGTTGAACCCGTGAGGTAGTTGGACTCCGGTCACACCGCCCTCCCATTCGCAAATCAGGCTTCGCTTCTCGTTGGGCACTTTAACCGTGCCGAGAAATGCAGCGTCTGTACGCGTAAAATTGGTCGTATTCAACTATCCGAGAAGGCCTACTGCAAGTAAATTTGCGAAGTGTCCACAACGCAATAGTTCATCATTCACTGAATTAGTTAAATGCCCACTGCGCGTTCATACGCGCGCGTACGCAGCTGCACCCTTTGTTGACGCTGTTAAGATTATGATTAGCGCTTGGAAATGGGTGGACACCTAAACCGCCCACACGTAGCGCAATTCACATGGTGTGTCGCCCGGTGCGATTCTGCGCTCCTGCCGCACATTATATTACGTGTTAACGTGGCTCGTCGCACTATATGACACCTGTAAATGTTTCTTTTTCTTTCGCTACTGTTTGAACCAATGGTGTAGCTCTCTATTATCCCACCTGCTTGCCACGTAGAAGTCCTGGTTTCGATTCCAGCTCGGATACGTGATTTTCATCTTCGCATCCATGGAGATTAGTCACCCAAGGGCAACGCTGATTTTTCGCTCGCAACCAACGATGCCGACGCCGACAAGGGCATTTCTGCCAGGCGAGCTCTTTGAAGCTTTCGCTTTTAGCATATTTCATTTACCTGTTCGGATGCCAGAACTCACTGCGTAATTCGTTGCAAAGTTAAATGTTTTAGGGTGGTTTGTTTTTCTGATAATCCGCCTTCGCACCGCCAGCTGCTAGCCTCCTGGAAAGCCCACTTGATAGAGCAACCGCTTCGCAAAAGAGTTGTTCCTGAGTGCGAGCCTTGTGCCGGGACGAAATTTCCGCCAACTAAAATGCTTGTTTTTCTAAGAAATGTGTGTGGATTTTCCTGTAGCGTTGTGCCACTGGTTGGTGAATGGTGATCTTGCTTCGCATGCACTGCTTACAATGATGTGCCCGGCGTGCATAACTTTTTGTTCGAAGGTGGTACTGCCGCCAATAACAAACAAAATGAATGTAGGGCCCATAAATGTGTTGTTTATTTGCGACCAATTTACAGAGCCGTTGCCTCTGAATTGAGTTTTTCTTTTTTTGATGTCGCGCACTTTTAAAGAAGGGCCGTATTAATAATAATTAAAAACATATTTTATTGCCGCTTCCTATACACACTATACAATCATTCGACTTTTTGCTCTTGCCGATCAGTGCAATCAAAAGACTAATAGTCTTGAACGGTGGCTGTCGCTGGAGCCAGAGTTTGGACAAGTGGTGTTGTCTTCTTCAAGGCCTTGAAGTTGTTAATACCACTTGTCAAAACGTTCGCGCCAGCAACAGCGTGTTTAAGAATATTCACATCTTCGAGCCTCCTTCCCCTGAAAATCTGTCGTGTTTTCTTCAATGCAATAGCACATCACCAAATCCGTTCCAGTGAATGCGCAGGAAAAAGGAAGCAAAATTCTTCTATTCCCGCGTACTTAAAATAAGGGTTCCCAGTGTAAAAAGAATTATGAGAATTGGATGCAGTTAATTAAGAAAGCCTATAGGGCACCAATCCTCATCATGAGCGTTGTTTATTTCTTTGTGTTTCCGTTTTAACGCACGTTGAGGGTGAATGCGCGCGACCCAGAGACCTCATAATTTCATAACACAACGCCTAACTTTTGCTTCAGCCACTCGTACAGAAATAGCTAGGTGCGGCAGCGCCACTATTATATGTTCTCAGTCGACGCGCCCGAGAAAGTGCACTTGAGCGAGGCAACAAACTCGCTTCGCGGTAACTTCTCTGTTCGCCTTAATTCGCCTTAATTCGCCTTAATTCAATCTAGTTCCACGTCGGTTCGATAGAAAAATGTCAGAAAAATAAAAACGAACGCTTCCGCAGCTCTCCTGGCTTCGTGACGCGAGAGGAAATTTAATCAGTACGCTCGAACTCGGACAACCGCCCCCCTCGACACCTAAGCCTGTTATTTTAGGCAGAGAGCCGACGTGCTTTGCTTACTATATACCTATTTGTCAACAAACAACTGTACTCCAAACGCAACACACACACACACACACAAAAAAAAAAAAAAAATCTACATGCGGAGGGGCTGCCAGTAGTGCTGCGCAAGATGGGAGAGAACCCTTGCTGACCGTGTAGGGAAAAAAAGGGTCAACGGTTCATATAGTTAGCTAACGCTAAGCAGTGAAGAAGTGACAGCGTGCGCTCTAACTAGAGACTAATTAAATTACCTCCTCGTTCACAGTCGATTTCATCGTTCACCCGTCCCCCGTCGTTGTACGACGTCACTGATGACGACACCGCGTGACGTTATCGATGACGCCATGATGAAATCAACACGTGACGTCATTACAAGACGGCTTCACTAGGTCGCGCTGCGTTCGGTCCCATTCATGTTCACGACGCCTGGAACACCGGAATTTTCGACTCATAAGAAGAGTAAAGCTTTGGCTTCAATAAATAGTACGGTTACATCGTTCCTATTGCGCAGCCACATTTTAATGCGATAGCGGTAAAGAGCTCGTTTCGCAGAAATTGCGGTGTCGTCGTCGGCGCCGTTGGTTGTGAGGGAAAAATCAGCGTTGTGCGTATGCGAAAATTTGAAATAAATGCAAATTAATGATAAAAAATTCTGGTTCGAGTAGAAATCTAACCGAGGACTTCCGCGTGTAGGCAGGAGTTCTACCACAGAGCCACAACAGCGCTTGAGACTGCTTCGAAAAAAAGAGACCCTGTTCGAATGTCATGTAGTACGAATACTCTCCCTAACGCATGTAATATTGCGTGACAGAAGCTTAGAATCGAACCAGGCGTCAAAACATGCGAACTGAGCAACGAGTAGTTGGTTTACAGGACTACCAATTACAAAAAACACGGCCATAATTAATTATCATTATCACCACCAATATCAATCAAGTGTGCAGACCAAGAGTCGAAAGTGTTACATCTACTACAAATCCTAATGTCAACACTAAGAAGAAACCTCGCAACGAAAAAAAAAATGTTGTACTGTCTCACATTCGTTCAGTGCATGTCTCACTGAGGGATCTTGCTACGTTGATTTAGCGTTTAAAAAACGAATAATATTGCTCGCATCGAGGTTAAGGATTGCATTAAAAATTACAGGCTATAAGCGAAGACCGGATTACACCACTGCGAATACTTTTGCAACCGGTGCATTTCCGAATATTCACCACAAAAAAATTTAATTACCCAAATTTGTCCGCGTTTCTCAACCAAAACACAAAAACAAAACACGATAAACGAAGCCAACAGCGTGTCGTGGCCTCCTAGCAAGTGTGGAGGGTGACTACCAATATCTCAACCACTGAGAAGAAAAAGAAAGCGGATAACACATGTTGGCAACAAGGAGGCCCTGATCATTTTTATTTTCTCCGCAGCACTTAAATCGACATTTTTAGCAGGTTAATTACGTGGCGGATTGCATAAACGAATATACGCATGCAAGTGTATACGCGTGGCTTGAAAGCAAACACAGATTGCCTATGTACGAATAACGTACCATTTTTCATCGCCCTATGAAGCAATCTATATTTCACGGAAGCCTTGCTCTTACCTAATTATTCTTGCCCTTAATATATTTATTTTGGTTTCTGTGTCGCAACACATTCTCATATCCAAGTTGCGAAACAGCGAAAATCAATCTTCTGTCCGGATTTCTGGTTAACCTGATCTCTGTGTATTGAGGCAAATTTCCTTCTTTCATCATCTTCCGAGCTGGCGAAATCCTTTTTAATCTGTACTCCTCACTGATTGGTGTAAACACTGAGGAAGGACCACCGAAAACAGTACCACGAAAAACAGACCGCGATAGAATGAGCGAATATTCGAGATTGCAGCTGAAATTATACTTGGTAGGACGGGCTGTTATGGAGTTTTAGATTAGCGTGCCAGAGAAATCGTAAGCGTCTTGCGTATGCAATGAAATGGGTTGTTCGAAGTGCACTTGTTCCGCAGTCTGTTTAAGGAGCTTTCGAAATAGCACTGCCGATACAGCGTGCCGTACACCGAAACCCAGCAATCACTTTTACGTTCTTCTGTATGTGCTCAGTGGTTTGTGCGCCCCCTAACAATCTTCGCCCGCTTCTTGCTTATTTTGTTTTTTAACAGCATAGCTGTTTGAGCTATTGGTAAGTTGTGCTCCGTCGTGCGGAACTACACAGGTGATGAGTACATCAGGGGCGAGCGTTAAAGGAAAAGCCTGCTCGGCGAAGTTTTGCACGTGAAACACGCGAAAGAGAAAGAGAACATAGAGAGAGAGAAAGAGTGAAGAAGTGAATGAGAAAGAAAGTGATAGAAAGAAATATAAAGGCAAAAATAGAGAGAAATGAAAGGAAGGAAGACATAAAAATATAGAAAGACAAAAAAGTAGGGGTGTGCGAATACTGAACTTTGCAACAGAATCGATTACGAATACTGATAGAATACTGTTCGAATACTTTTCGAATCGTAAGGCAACCATTTTTAAAACAGCCTGAAAACCCACGAAAAGGAAATTGACAACCATCCGTTTGTAGCACGAAGCCACAACGAAATGCATACGTGCAAAGGGCCCAAAGACAAGTCGGCGACTACCAGTCAGCATGCACGATAAAACATGAACGAAGGTTTGTCAACTGCGCATGCGCGGTTGTTTACCAGATGCCTATCTCATGTGGGCAAGGGTATATATGACAGACGGGGTGGTGCCTCAACAAAAGATTAAGCGAGCACAAGTATAATCTGAAATGAAGTGCTGCATGCTACGACTTGGAGGCGCCCTGTAGGGTTTGTGAATACAGCGCATGTCACCCCTTTTTTGACCAAGCCACTTTTACATACAAACACAAAGATACGTACGCTATCGACCGAAATAAAGGAAGCTTTCTACATAAACAAGAACGAAGACAAGTGCATCAGCTGGCCGTCTATCACCCTCCATCACAGCGAAATAGCACTTTTAGTCTTCCAATGAATAATATCTGGGGTTTAACGTCCCAAAACCAAGATATGATTATGAGAGACGCCGTAGTGGAGGGCTCCGGAAATTTTGACCGCCTGGGGTTCTTTAACGTGCACCTAAATCTAAGTACACGGGCCTCAAGCATTTTCGCCTCCATCGAAAATGCAGCCGCCGCGGCCGGGATTCGATCCCGCGACCTTCGGGTCAGCAGTCGAGCGCCATAACCACTAGACCACGGTGGCGGGGCAATCTTCCAATGAAGACTTCCAATGAAGACTTTTAGACTTCCACGTGGGATCCAGTTTTAATCTTTTAGGATTATCAAATTTTTTTGCTTCACGTGTGTGGCAATTAAGTGCGCACGGGCGCGCATGTTCGGCCTACCCCTTATAAACCCGTTTCTGGAATAAAAAAATTCACTTGATAGTAAGCGCTGTGTCCTGTCGTATGTGTGCATTAGAAAGCTTTTCTCGTTTGTTTCGCGCTGTTACATAATGAAGATAGGATGTGAGTTCGAAATTATTTTGCGCAACCGGGTAACCAAAGGTGTCGAAAGAAGTGGGTGGGGCTGTTCAAGGAAATAAGGTGATGGGGGAGTCAGACGTTTCAGAAACGGTAGGCACGAAAAGAGAAAATAGGAGAAGGTGAAACGTTGGGCACGTCAGGCGAAAGTTCTCAGGCACGTAAACGGAACGAAAGAACAGAGAATGAAACATTCTTGATGGAAACACAAGGGCGGTTAATTGACTCCAGGCAGCATCTCAGTGGGAGTCGGCAAAGGTGGCCGAAGTTTGCAGAAACAGCGCAGGATGGGACATTTTTGCAAATAATATAATTAGGGCTCCGTGTTTTCCCATAAATATGGAATATTGTATAAGCACTAGCCGGTAACATTCTCAACAATTCAAATTTGTCCGATAAACTTCTATTTTATCAACTAATATGACCCTGCTCCATTCATTATCGAAAGGGCATGTTCTAAGCGGTCATGGACACATCGGCTGGTTCGCCCGATATAAATTTTCCTCAAGTCCACAGCATCTCGTATACCGCAGCTATCCGACATTTAAAAGGGTACTGAGAAAACTTTTATGGCTGAGATAGCCTGCGGGATTGATTCCCATGAACAAGCGTATATCATGTACCAAATCTGAATAGCCAATACAGCTTGGAAGGTAATTTATATGAATTTTGAAGTTTTGGTGCCAGATCCAGCGGTATAGGCCACCCCTCGCGATATTGACACCATTCAAGGTTAAGTGAACGTGACCCCAAACTTCCGCGGCGTCACTACTGCAGTCTAGTTCTGTGAAACCGAGCTACCATGCTAGCGTGACATACCCAGCTAAATCATGACGACGTAGTCGCCATTGCGCTCGCCAACAGGCTATTCGGCGGCTGCTTGCGAGTCCGATGCCAGCGGCGAACGAATGCAAGACTCAACAAAGTCTTTGCCACCAGGTCAGGATGATGACGACAACGGTAACGACATCCCGCTGCGCGTGCCGCATGCGAAAGAACGCGAGCAGACGATGCAGGCACCGTGGAAGTGCGTCACAGTTTTGTGCCGTTTCACACACTAGATGGTGTTAGTTGATCCCGGCAGCTTGTCGTTCTCGGAGCTCTCGCAAACCGAAACTGAGACGGTAATAAAAACACTGTAACTATCTTATTAATTAATAAGTGATGTGCCGTGTTATGGCTAATAGGCCTACAGCAACATATTGCAGCAAAAAAAAAAACGCCACAGCAATTCAATTCCGATTTGAATTACCTTGTAAATTGTGAAATGCATTACATAGAGATCATGACAACATTGGTGTGGCTTTTCACTTGTTATTTCACTACGAACGTCTATTGCTATGAGAAGCGAGCAGGCAGTAAAACACCACACATAAGATGAACAATAAAAGGGAAGGAAACTGCTTTCGGGATTCTGACGTCCTCGCTTTTGGGAGTGTATTGAGCGACGTCATTTGGTTCCTTAATGAAATGTTCATTTAAAGGCTATTCCGCTTTCCATAACAATCTTTTTTTGTTTCCGGTTCACGGTGAGCGCGAAACAGGGTAGTTTCATTATGGCAATTTTTCTTTTGTCTTCTTCTTGCAAGATTGAGTGAGGTCACATTCTCAGTGCATTACTCGGCCTTCCGGGAAAATATCGCTGCGGGGTCACTGACCTCTGATTATTGCATTCCTCGGGCACCTCATGAGTTATGAAGAAATATGCATCGACGGTATACCAGAGTTAGGGTAAGCCTGCATTCGCGAGCTCGGCATCGATAATGGCAAGTAATGAAATATGTGAATGTTAGTGAGGTGCATGTCTGGCTTTCAAGACTTTGCAGAGAATAGAGTTGAACGCAAAGAATAAAGCGGAGAAAAGGAGGCACTGCCACTATCAATACATATACTCGCATGCCACGCCTAATATGCTCGACACTGAGGCTAGTGAATTAAATTGAATCTGTAGCAATTCGAGCTTTATATTTTATACCGGTGCCTCATGAAGAAAAGAGGAGAGATCAAATGTTTAATTGAGTCACAAGTAAAATACTTTAATCTATCATAACGTGCTTTAAAAATCGTGCCTTCCTGATGGAACAGTGAGCTTGTTATTTGCTGCTATAGGCTGAAGGCAAATGAAAATACTTTTGAATATCGTGGCAGGCGTACTGATGTAACGTCAATGTGATGCCAAACATTCAGACTACTGTTTGCGTCTTTCTTGCACGGGAACTACTACGGAAACTTGCCTTTTTACGTGTGTAAGTTTCGGGTTGTTTGTTAAGTACATTCGTGACTTGATGTATTTAGTGTTCGATGAAAAACTTTTAACTCGACTGCTACGGAAACTGTCAATAATAATGGCGTCGCCAAGAGATGGCGTAAGAATTCAATTAAAGCTTCACAACTTGTCAGTTACTCGTAGCGTTCTTTTTTTTTAATGTCTTAGCAAACCTCGCTCAACGCGATGAGCGAGAGTTGTGCCGCCAAAATCATGTTATTGCTTGGGATCTAGACATTGAAACGAATGGAGGACGGGAAATGAGCGTACACTCTAAGCCAAAAATGGAAAAATTGGGAGTAACTGCGGGTTTTAGTCCTAAAGACCAACTGTTACTCCCCAAAAAGACCAACTGGAACAAGATGGCTGACATGTCTCAAGTTGGGGGAGTAACCGTTTAGGGTTAGGTTGGAAGGGAGCAACAGAAGGAAGAACGGCAACATTTGCTCTCGGCGCAATACCGTTGCTCTCCCGCAGGACGCACCCTGTATCGGTCGATGCATGGGCCACATTTCCTTGCGGGCTGGCGTAAGGAAACTACTTTTTGTAAACTGAACAGAGAGATACGCACGCTAATAGGGACATTTAGCTTGTACGTATACTTTTTAACCTTACCGTGTTACCGGAACACATGTTTTAGAAAAGTTTTAGCTCCCCGTATGTGAACGTTTACGTAAGTACGTAAACGGATACCTTTACGTTTGAATAAACCATGAAATGGTGATGATAACTGCACTTCAATTATATTTAATTTAAATGAGATTGTATCACCGCTGCGGCAAAATCACGAGGGGTCTTTAGCGTGTGCAGTATCCCGGTATACGCAATGGGGTGTAGAATACCGAGTTATCCGACGATGGTGTCGCCATCTTGTGACGCTTCGTGCAACCATAGTATGGGCACGTTTGTTTTCGCCTAGTGTTTTTGAGGAAAAAACGATTGAAAAGATAACTCATTCTTAATTATGCCGCGGCAAGGCATTTACACCAGAAGTACAACGCACGATGTTTCTGCAATAACAATTTTTTGCTTGCCTGGTTCATCTTGTTCCCGCTAGATGGCGCCACCTATTCAGCCTGTCGGGGTATTTATGTCAAGGCTTCTCACGTGCTTACAGCTTCGGTATTCTATTTCAACTCACTCTAGTGACTTTAGCCGCTGAAACAAGGTGATCGCAATTGGCGCTCGCACTTCGGCTTATTTTTACTCGGCGGCTGGAGCCTCGGTAAAGCGGGTATCGCGAGTAGCCGCGAACGACGGTGGATTTGCGAGATAGGGCCGTATACATGTAAAGCCATTCCGGCGAGTAGTTCACGTTCGGTAAAGGCCCGCGCATGCACAGATTCCTTCCGGCAACTCGTAACACGGTAACGTAAAGCTAAAGCCCCTAATACAAGCTAAACGTTCCTAATAAAAGGCATGGTTGCACTAGAACGCCAGCACCTGAAGCTGCTGTCGTCGCAAGCTAACTGGTGTGTTTGCGTATAACACTTGGCATAAATATATAGCCTGAGAATGTGGCAATAAAATGCGAAGCTTCGCGAGACTCCGTATATACTTCACGACAAAGAAGCGGTTGAGAGAAGTACACATATGCAGCTTTTCTGGACACCAGCGGCCTAGTTCGCATGAACGACACCACGTGGCGTATCGACCTTAAAGAATTCAAAAGTCCCGCCATGACGTTTGCAGTGACGCGGCACTAAATAAAAGAGAATCAAAAGAAACAGTACACACGCCCCGAGACTGTCGCTTCACCTCGGTGCACAGAAATAAGAGCGCTGTTTGTCGGCGTTATCTCGACGGCGACGACTGGCAATGAATCGGCAGTTTTTCTAGACGTGCCATGCCAAATGTCTGGCCGTTATAGACGCGCCCACGATGCATGAAGAGAATCCTGTTTTTATTTGTTTGTTTGTTTGTTTGTTTATTTGTTTAGTTTCTTGCGCTGCCGTACCGGTGGGATATTGGAGCAGCAGTATGCTGCTTTCCGAGTTTCTTTTTTCAGCTAGCGGGAACCATTATGTTTGGGTACGAACAGGATATTGTGGTTGCATAATAAAGCGAATTTCCTTTGGTGTACAACTTGGGTGATGCTCGTTTGCTCCTTGCGTTACCTCAAATTAGAACTGGATAAGTTTGAGAACGCTAGGAATGAGAGTAAAAAAAAAAGGAAGTTAAATATAGTTTTTATTTGTTTTCATTCAGTTCTTATTGAAATGTCGCTGCCGCCGCAAGCTTGGCGCCGTCTATGCGGGTGTGCAAAAATGATACAGTCGTTGAAAGATGATCTTGTACACCGGAGAATGTGAATTTGGTTAGTTTTTTTATTAGAAATGAACGTATAGTAGAACATATACGACTGACGTGTTGTGTAATAATCTCTAGATCTGCCGTCTATTCCGCTAAAAAAGGCACTTATCTATCCTAATTGCATTTCTTCTTTTTCTTTCTTTTTCTTCTCCTTTTTTTCTCACAGTCGACTGACTCATGTGCTGGAGGGGATTGTCTTGAATCCTGTTGGCGCAGATACACCAATAGGTTACTCTAATGGGCTGGAAGTTCTCCTGAAGCTCTCCTTTCATGTTCTGTAGGCGCAGTCTCTTCAACTTTGCACTTCAGCAAGCACAAAGTCGATCATGAATCACCTACTGGCCCAATCGTCCACTTTGATCAGCACAAAGAAATTCAGAAGAGCGAATTTTGGCGTTTTTGCGCTGACAACAGCGATTGTTAATTCAACATAATATAGTAACTATTCCTAGAATCTCTCGAAATCACTTCTTTATTCTGTATCACTCCTGATGCAGAATACAAAATGCATTTGACTTGCTCAACAACGGGTCACAAGACACATCACAGAAAAGCGAACCCTTTAATTCCCCCTTCTTTCGTTCACTCAGTATATGAAAATTTCTTCAGTTGTGAGTGGAGCTCCTTCTGTTGCCACGAAGATGTGCAGGCGTTCCAAAGTAAATCTCAAGCCTTTCTTTCCAGGAGGTTCCCTTAAGAGAACGATGGTGTTTATGCGCACAGGAATTTTGATTAGTATATTTCGCTCGTTGCAATGACTGAAAAATACCAGTCTTCAGCCAGATAAAGTCGAGCGAAAGCTGCTTTTAAATGCGAAGCATTTCTTAGCGAACTACTGCGACTTTGAGCGTATCTATCTAGCCGCCTACGACTTTGCGCTCTCCTGGTCGCTTGGTTAATCGAATGTACACCAAAATTGGTATGGTGTAACATGACTGTATGACGAACATAAATGGCAAGTCATAACATGAAAATCATGACACGCATGTCATGTACAGCATGATTTACATGCCACGCTCATGGTGCGCTGGCGGCCGTTCGCTAGCTTGATCTACACCAAATCTTGTGACGTGACTGTGTGACGAACATAAATGACACGAGTGACAACCGACCGAAATGTGTCACAAGACCCTGGCTGTGAATTACAGTGACACAAACGAGCTTTTTTTTTTTCAACATATGATTAGGATTTGTATTGTTGAATTGCGCTTTAAAAGTCACAACGGCATGTCGCGTTGCCTGACGGGCAAGCCTTCATAGTGCACGAATGAGATGTGCAGAATGCTGTACGCAGTCCGCTGCTATTTACTAAAGAAAACAATGCGTTTAAAATTATTCCGCACGTTATTAGGCATTCTCGATTTATTCTGTGCTTATAAAAGACTAAAAGGAGTTGACGTTGAGAGGTGGCATTGCCTTCGCGACTACTAGTGAACGCATGTGGAGCAACGGCGCATGCGCGCGGCGCTTTCTACATTGAATGAACTTCCAGGTAGCACACATCAAAAACCGGAAAAAATGCATTCCATAACGTTTGGGCTGTGGCATGGGCTTCGCAAGACACTGACCTACGTAGGCGGTGTCACGGCTGAAACGTTAGTAAAGGCATCTTTTCTTTTTTAGTGAGTGCTACCCGCAAGGCATTCTCTACACACACACACGCACACACACACACACACACACACACACACACACACACACACACACACACACACACACACACACACACACACACACACATATATATATATATATATATATATATATATATATATATATATATATATATATATATATATATATATATATATATATATATATATATATATTGTTGTGCGCACAGCAAAGGTTTAAAGGGGTGTTTAATGAGCACAGAGGCACAAAAGACCGTGATGATCTCAGGAGCAGCGTGTGCATATATATATATATATATATATATATATATATATATATATATATATATATATATATATATATATATATATATGTATATACACACAATAGTGCATTACCGACACGTTAGTCATAAACCTGAGGCGAACAAGCAAGGCGAGCTTGATCTGTTCATTAGTTTGATGAACCGTAATCAGGCTTGGCTCGGGAACACAGTGCGGAGGGCAATCTAGTGAGCGTCGAATACTTGGCACATTGAATTGGTAAGCAGAACGTGTTGAAAGGGTGTCGGCCTGATATCGCGTGCCTCTCGATAACAGGCCTGATATCGTGCATGCGCCTCGATTGTACTATCGCCGCGCGCCCGGCACTTCCAGGTCACAAATGGCATGCACGTTATGAGCGTGAGAGTGAGATAGCATTCTTCATAGGAAAGTGGCGAGTGCCGAGAATTCAAGAAAGGAAACGCAAGCCAGCAGCAAAGCAGCCGGTTGAAGATCTCTCCGTCGTTGCTATGGCAACGGTGCGCGCGGCCGCGCTCGCTTCCGAGTTTGCTTGCCTACCGTTTCGCCGTCTGTTCCGTGCACACCGGTTCCCGTCGCCGGCCTGCGCCAGTCAGCGAGGGGTGGGGGGGGGGGGGGGGGGGGTAAAGGGAGGGGGCACTCGCTGAAGGCCTTCACAGTTTGAGAGAAACACCTATTCTCATTATGTTGTCGGTAAAACAGCGCCTTCGTCAAACTTTTGGGAGGGGAGGCGGGTCCTTGGGGCATACCCCCTAGCTACTGGCCTGGCCTCTGGACTCCTATGTGGCCCCGGTCGGTCTACGAAACTTCTTCCGAAGTACCACGGCCCGTACCGTGTGGTCTAGCAAGCCTCGTACTTCATATACGCCGTCAAGTCGCTTGAGACTTATTGTAATCAAACAATGTCGAGGCATGAGATCGTGCATATGGACATGCTAAAGTCTCACTGTCACTGGGCAGCTGTCCGTAATTAGCCAGGATGGCTCTTTTTCGGACGGGAAGTAAATGTAATGCAAAAGAGCAGCACTACTTGCAGAAGCAGAGAGCGCTGCTCCCGTAGAAAAAAGGCGACGATTCAATAATGCATGCTTTGCGTTGGTTCTACTATTACTGGTTACGTTTCTGCGTCGTCACACTTCATTATATTAATAATGGCTACCCTGATGCTTGCCTTGGTTTCGTTTTGTATTGCCTTCTTATGATTGAGGTTAACTAAAATCTGGGTTCCTTTTCTTCGTTATTAAGTATTGGGTTGCGTGGTAATAAATAATAAAACAATAGAAGTTCTTTACTTGCTCCATTTACAAAAGCGAAACCGAAAGTACAGCAAATATCTTGGGTGCAATGCTCCAGCGAAAAAACAAGCATTTAAATCTTCAGCAGCGTTGTGCTAGTAATAATACTTGCTGGAGTTCTACGTGCCCAAACAATAATATGTTTATGAGGCTTGCCGTAGAGGAGGGCTGCGGAAATTTCGACCACTTCAGGTTCGTAACGTGCATCTAAAACCAACTACACGACCTTCTAGCATTTTCGCCTTGTTCAAAAATGCTAGAGCCGCCGTCAAAAAGTCGAGCACCGTAACCGCTGTACCACCGCGGCAAACATAAGCGATTCTGAGAGAGACAAAAAAAGAAGAAAAACTGCATTGGGATTCGAACCCATGCCCAAGCGATTGCGCGCAAACAGCCAGCACGGATGATCAACCCATTCAGCCACAGCGCGCGGCGGCTAGCCCGTGATACGATAGCTATTATAAAGATACTATGGTCAAACTCTCCTTGCAACGCTCCTTGCAAGTGTCCCCACCTTCCAAAGAGCAGGAACGGAATGCAAAAGGGAAAACAGCTGCTTTCTGTTTGCAAAAATGCGCTGTAGACCATAATTCGATGTTTCACAGCGCAAGGAACGAGGACGACATTGGAAAACACACACAGCGCTGAACTTACAACTGACTATATTTTCAAACTTACAGCAATATATATGCGCTCTTCACCAGGAAAGAAAAAAGAATAGAGCAAAGCAAATGAAGCATACGAAAAATTCCAGAAAATATCGTAGAAGCCCAAACAATTTTGAAACGTGATAAAAAGTGCACCAGCTTCGCTTGCTCTTTCGAGCAACGAAAGTGAATTTCTCGTGATCGTAAAATATATGTGAAATCAATGATGGGTTGTTGTTTCCTGCGACTACAGTTTTTTGTCCACCAGGCCTGCAATTGTCGCGTGACCAAAATCACGTAACATCGCACATCTACTTATGTGACTACAATCATATAACAACTAGCTACGTGACAAAAAATCACGTAAAATCACGTAATTAGTCTCGCCACTAAAATCCCGTAACGTCACGTAACTATTGACGTGACGTGTTGGCGCCAAAAACTTCGGAACAACCGAGTGGCGCGGGGCAACCTCAGCGTCTGCACTGGACTCTAGTAAAGATGTACTGTCTATCTCACGTGACTAAAATCCCATCACGTAGCCTAGCCATATCTTATAATACTATACTAGCAAAACTTTGCACCTCTCATTTTCATTTACAGATGTTTAAAATGGCATCTTATTGCGGCACGTTGAGGTGGGCTGCGAGTGCGTGCGAAAAGCTGCTGAATCACAGGATTTTCGTTTTGTAACTGGGAACACCAGTCCCTGGACTTCCCGAAAGCTTTGATCCACACACGTCATATCACACGGTCCTATCCGATGCAGCGCACAGTGTTTTGTGATGTTAAAGGAGAAGGCATGCTGGTTTCTTTCTGTTCACGTAGGGCGATAGATATGACAAGAGATGAATAAAAATCCCAATTTCACCGCAAGGACGATGCAATGAGTGCGATAGCAACAAATGAAGTAAAGCTGGCAGCTAACTCTTCTGGATCCAGTCTCGCGTAACTCTACAAAAGGGGACTTCGCACAGTCTCTTCGAGTTGAGAGCGCAGCGTGTAGAAGGGTATATGAGCCGTCCGCTGATGCTTGTTGAGATAGCGATTTTGGTTTCATTTAAGTTAGGGCGAAATCATTGCACAGCTGTTTGAAAAAGAACAAATAATTTTTCCTATTCTTTGATTGGCCTAATTATCTGTTGGTTTCATTAGTAGTGTCTAACAAAAAAAAAGAACCCCTCGAAAAACTCCCCTTCGTTCGTTAAGATTACGACAGACACTTGCGTTAGCCCTAAAGTAAAAAGCAAATGCAAAAACGTCTAACTTTGTCATTTATTTACTATGCCTCGCTTGTCTAGCTTTAGTTCGCTTCCTTTACGTTGCTGAATTGTAGGTACCTGAGAAGATCGTAACGACATCATGAGAAGGGAGAAATAAGCTTCCACCACATTACGGGTACGAAAGTTGGAAAGAGCTTTGTTCACATTTACTTGATCGGGCGTTCTGTTCCTTCGGACGTTTATAAAAGAATAAAGTAAGAATTATAAATGCAGATCGGTCTGAACGATGTGATAAGCGTGGTGTGTTTAAACATACACTAAAAAACTCATATAATAAAGAGAAAAAGAAACGGCAGCTCAAGATTACAGTCAAGAACCGAAACCGAAACGAAAGCACTTTTTTTTTTGTTTCGGCGGCGACATCCTGTGTGAAGCTGTGGAACTAAGTCACGGGCTGCCAAAAAAGAGACTGCTGCGCCGCGCGGCGCACGAGCCATGCCCACACAGAAACGGCTGCTGCGCCGCACGGATGTGACGTCATGCACTTTTCCGGTTCGGCGCTTCGTTTGAATAATAGTATATGGTTTGAATAGTCGGGAGTGTCTAGCGTTACGTCTAGACGTAACAATAGAAGCTGTGAAAGTTACGTCCAGGCGTAAAAATGAAAAATGTACGTCCAGCGTGACTACAATACAAAACCGGCTTGTTAAACGCTCCGAACTGATCGGCAGCTGTGGCGTAGTTGGCTAGCGCAGCACATGAAGGACGGGTAAGGTCGCTGGTTCGAGCCCCTTCGCAGTTTGTTTTATTTACTTTTTTTTTGGTCGCGCTACTATTGTTTTTACATTTGCGCCTCCTCATCGGCCTCCCGTCAGCCTGACTTGCTGCTGGTGGTCCTGTCCACAGGCCCTTTGATGATGACCCTCGCAGAATTGGCTATATTTATTATGATACAGTGTTTTGCGAATTAATGCTCTTAATCGGCGAGACGCAGGAGGACACGAAAAGTTCAAATGCAGCTGGCTGCATCAGTTTCTCCGGCACACGCGTCAGGAATGTTGATTTCCACGGTTTATCAAAGTTTTGATGACAAAAAGGCGGACTGCAACGTAGCCACGCCGAATATGCAACAGGAAACTTTTTTTTATGTCGCTCAACATACCGTCACCACCTGACGAGGTAACCGGCAGGCCGCTTCAAAATACTGACGTGCCAAAGTAATGCTATAGGCGATTAGCACTTGATAAACGATACCCAAGGGCAAGTGCCAACTGCATTAGCCCATCTACCTACAAAACAGCTCGTCTGCCTTGCTGAATAACACGCACGGCCTGTGAGAGTACGGGAGCATTTCCGTAGCAACGGATGAGAACGGCCGTATGTTTTCTCACTTAGCAAAACAGCCTGCAATGCAGTAGCTTTGGCCTACGGAGATCACGGGCTTCGTAAGTACACTTCGCAGACGCAGTGGGGTTTCATGCATGTGCGTCCGGACATTCACACGCGAACTGTGCAAAAGCATTTATTTCATCGTCGACCTTGCCCTTCGCGACAAGCAAAACTCGGCGGCAGGGACACTTTCACCTTCCACAACAACACGCTTGGCATTGCAATCTAGAAAATGCAGTACGTCCAACAACAATAATCCACACTTCACACTGAGAAACTTTATGGTGCACACACTCTGATGAAGCTGCGGCGCGGTGGACGGCCGCGCTAGCTCCAACCTCCAGGATCAACTGGGCATCCAGCAATCCCTCCAGGCAACGACGACACAGGGTCTTCGGTCCTCCTTGGGGGCGGCCTAGGACCAGGCCACGAATTTGCCGGAGTTTTCAATAAGGTTGTTACCACCACCACACATCGCAGCTACCATCTCTGCCACTACCTTTCGCAGCCGCAGCGCCCATGGCGCCCCCTGTATTTAAAATGCTTGTGATATGTGCTTAATTAACAAATATAGGCTAATTGACTCGTAAAACACCTGTTTAGTAATATATTTGTAAATTTAACGTATTATACAATAATAGTTTATACATTCAAATAGCTTTAAGTAATAATTTTTAAAGTGACGTCACTTCCGTGCGGCGCAGGAGCCACTTCTGTGTGGGGCTGGCTGCTGCGCCGCGCGGCGCAGGAGACGCTGCCGAAAAAAATGCTGATCCGTCGCCCGGAATCGAACCGATGACGGCGCGGTGATACCGCGCTCTGAACTCGAGCGATTAGCTCGCTCGGCCACGGCGGATGTCGTGTCGCCTGTCGTAAGCAAGGGTTTATCAATTTACCACAAACATTTGAACGACCGCGGTTCAAAAAACGCGTTAGGGAACAATGTTATGCCACTTGCGGCAAGTTGAGAATGCCTTCAAACGAAAGCTGAGTGTCAGGACTGCATGTGATTTCCTGACCATTAACGTAACTTGCTTAGTTTTACGACAGTGACCGTTTTTGTCTCGAAAAACAGGCCACATTTTTCGCCGTTTCCATAGACTCCCATTGTACAATCTTTAACTGCTCTGGGAACAAAATTGAAGCTTACTGCAACATGATCGCTGCAGTCCTCTCGTGCGTTTAGGTTCCCAGAAGCGCTCCGTGGTCTGCGTTTTTCAACATTCACCCTCTACACTTAATTATTCGGGGAAAACTCGCCAGTTCCATTGAAAACGCGCTAGCTTCGCGCCGGGGGCCGCCAGGGGCGCTGGCTGTGATGTGTCCACAAAAGCTGGATATGACAGTTGATAGATTTTACATGTGCGGTTTTTTGCTGAACGGCCGTCTCCAGTATAAATCAGCAAAAGCCCCGACTGCAGGGTTGCAGCAGAGATCACGCAACGAACACTTTTATCTCGATGCGCAGAAAGACTGACAGCGAGCTAATGCCGCTGCCCCCCCCCCTCATCTCTACCTTGTCACTTGCTGAATTTGCTGGAGGGCAGCTATCGCAATCGGGTCCGGTAGTTTGACTTTGTGTTTAATCTCAGAGCAAGTGGACGTTATCAACTCAAGCTATGTTGCCTTTCAAAGGGGAGGTGACTCTTCCGCAAAAAAATTATTAATATTGATAATAATAATAATAATGATAATAAAGAAGAAAACACACCTCCGGGCAAAAAAAAAAAGAAATTGCTGGCCTTTTAGCTAGCGCAAAAGGGAGCTCTGGCAAAGCCTGTGTTTTCGCGAGAGACTCATTACTCTGACGTTTTCAGATGTTTACACTGTTACTTTCGATTCTCTTTTGAACATCACCAATGGTTCTGCACGCCTATGCTCATTTCCTTAACGTGTCAGAACGCGCAAAGACCCGTCGGTACATACATAACCCCGTTTCCTTTCAAGCGGGGCCGTAGCGTGTGGTGGCTTAGTGGTTAGCGTACGCGCATAGAGATTAAGGGGTCACGAGTTCGAATCCTGTGTGTTTGTTGCAAATTTTCTGAAATTTATTTCTGAGTGAGATGTCTGTATATTGTGTGTGCATCCAAACAAATATCTGTATAAACCTCAATATGCTCTATAAGCCAATCAAAAACGAATTTTTTTTGGCCCCAGAAGAAATTAAGGAGTAACGGGAAGGAGCATCCGTTGCTCTCTTGAGGAGCGTCAGGAAGGAGTAACAGTTGGTCCTCAAGGAGCAACTGGGGAGCCTAACCGTTCATCCCCTGAAGGAGCAACTGAAAGGAGAGCAACGGTTAATCCCCTTGCCGTTGCTCCTTTTAGGAGAGTAATGGGAGTGGCAATGCACTTGCTCCCTCAAAGGAGGAACCCCTATACCCCCGTTGCTCTCTTTTGGCTTAGAGTGTCGGAAGTGCGCGACAAAAAGTCACAGTTTCGCCGCAAGGGCGAAGCAATGAATGCGATAGCAAGAAACTAATGCTATACTAAGTGAGGCTCGCCAATGGATACTCTCAGTTTGAACAGCGCTCCTGTTGCAAAGGCGGTCGAAGCAGCGAAGGAAACTAGCGTGCTTCAAGTGTCGAGCTGTGACACTTGATAGTTCGCGCTCATCTTTTGTTCGTTTAGCGGCGTCCCTTGAGCTCGAGTGACTTTCATACGCTCCGTAACATGAGCGCGGACATCACGGTGAAAGCTCGAAACATCCCTCTTCTCCTCACCACGAGAAAACTGCGCCAGCAGACAGCGAAAGGGCAAGGTTCTCCCTGCGCAAATATAAGAAGAAGCGAGCGAGCTCGCCGACGACATTTAAATCCACCCGTCGCGCTCCTCGCGCCATCTCGCTGGTAATGAAGAAACGCTTATAAGCGCCTGCCGTCTCTGAGTCCTGCCAGCGGTAAATGGTGTGTATAAAACACTCGCCGTTAGCTACCTGAAGGATCTGCGCTTTCTGGCGTAGTGGTTAGCGTCACGCACTGCGGAACGAGAGGTCGCTGGTTCGATTCCGCGCTTCGGAAGCATTTTTCTGAATTACTTTTCTTTGGGACTTTATATATATATATATATATATATATATATATATATATATATATACGGTGCATGACGGCGGCGACGGCAAAATCCAGCTGAGACTGTCCATATAATTGCTATCGCAATAAAAGTGATTCGCGCTAGGCAGCAGTAGCCAGCAGCAAGATCAGCACGGCAAGTAAAACACACAGTGGTTCTCGAAGAAGGCTTTACTTTAAAATGTTAAACGGTACGTTCGCCCACGATAAATATTGCATTCGTTCGTCTGAGTTAAACAAGCGGCCCCGCCACGGTGGTCTAGTGGTTATGGCGCTCGACTGCTGACCCGAAGGTCGCGGGATCAAATCACGGCCGCGGCGGCTGCATTTTCGATGGAGGCGAAAATGTTTGAGGCCCGTGTACTTAGATTTAGGTGCACGTTAAAGAACCCCACGAGGTCGAAATTTCCGGAGCCCTCCACTACGGCGTCTCTCATAATCATATCGTGGTTTTGGGACGTTAAACCCCAGATATTATTATTATCTAAACAAGCGCTGTTCGCCACAAAGGATTACAGTTCGCCATATATTTTTTTTTTATCGGCAACATGAAGTATGAGATAGAGCGAAGCCAAGAGTTCTTTCGCACTCGTTTTGCCTTATTTTGTAAACTGGTCTGCGTTTCTTTTTATTTTGCACCAACGGTGGTTTACGTTCTTTAATTTCTGGGGGCCCAGGGGTCAAAGGCAAAAACTCACGAGTGTAGGCACTACCAAGCTGATGATAATGCCGATACACCACTGAAAGCTTGTGTCGTCTGATTGAGAGTGCCACGCAGTACACCGTAAGGTTGCCGCCCTAAATTATTGTCGTCGCAAGGCAGGCTATCTCGGCGTTTGAATTCAGCAGGACCGAGGCGGGCGCAGAAACGCATTAGTTTCAGTGATAGAAAGAGCGAGATGATTCAATACTAATGGCAGGACTGCGCGCCATGATTATTTAAATGCAAAGAACGCTAGTTGAAACGCACGAGGAAATGCTTTAGTTGTATAGATAAGATGTAGAAGTGCACGAACAACAAGCGAAAATGAAATACGCATACAGTGTAATACGAACCATATCAGTAATCGATTTCTTGAGTTTGTTGGCGCAGCACGTTAATGAACCCCAGGTGGTCGAAATTTCCGGAGCCCTCCACTACGGCGTCTCTCATAATCATATCGTGGTTTTGGGACGTTAAACCCCAGATATTATTATAATTAGTTTGTTGGCGCAACGGCCAGATGCTGCCAAAGCGCGTCGTACATGTCGTAAGAAGTCGTTCGTGGCGAAATTCATTTCTAATGGCTGTTACGACATGGCTCCATGGATGCCTAGTGATCAGTCGCAATCGAGGGCGTACGGTATAAGTAAATAAGAATGATGTCATCATGGCCTGTCACTGTTCATTCTCTACCAGTGATTGCAAACGACAAATCACCATGAAAAGGTGACAGAAAAGGTGACAGCCTGCCGGTAGGGCGAACACACATTTTCAAGCCTGTTGGCAGATGAATACACGATATAACGCAAGTTCTGGCCGCTATGGTAACTGTAGTGAGACGTGTGAAATTATGAAGAGAGCGCTGCAGTAACTCCGCCTAGGAGTTACGCTTCAAAGACGATTGTGATGCGACACGACGCAAAGGCGACGTTTGAACAGCGAAGCTGTTCTAGCTCGCCGCGACAAGTCTGTCGGCCCAGAAAAAACCTTGCCGCGTTGTTGCCTAGAAACCGAGAGGCGCACAGCTGGTGGGTCACCAACTCATGCGCAGGAGCAGCAGCTGTGGCAAACCACGCCCATTGCAGGAGATATCGCGCGCAACTAAAGCCCCAAGATCACGGGGCTTTACGCGCAACCAGTTTTCGCCGCCGCGCCGAGGCGGCATACCGCGAGACTTTGCCTGCTGCGAGAAGGGAGCTGCTTATATACTTGGCCGAAGAGGCTGCAGCGGTAGAAGGTGGCGTGCAGATCCGTAATACGCTCGACAGGCGCGTTCACGCTTGGCCTTGAAGGTGACGAAAGCGGCGAAACTCACCGGAAATTCACTCGCTTCGTCGCCTACGCGGCCGCGAAAGCGGCCGGCGAACCAGGCACGAAAAAATCGGTCCAAGACCGCTTTTTCCGCCACGCGAAAGCGGATCGCCTTTCCGCTTCACGGAAAGCCGTACTACCTTGTCTGCACTAGCTTAAATCACGTGATGCAAACAGCAGCCGGCCGCAAATTCAACATGGTGGCCAGGGCGTCGGCGGTGGCTCTCATCGGCGCAATTGCAAGCTAGCCGTGCAGCACGTCAAAACTCACAGCCTCGACAAGGACGAGCTCCTCGAGAATCTGATTTGGATTAAGATTGCCGAGAAGTCTGGAATTCGCAGAAGGTGAAGCAGCAGCGAGTCGGCGTGCCCCAACGTATCTCGCTTCTGCACAGCCTGGTGAATCCGCCGCCGCCGCTGCTGGCGTGCCCGCCTATGTAGTCTCTGCTGGTGTATCTCCCGAAACAACGGCTTGAAAAGGTGAAAGCTATTTCTTTTCCATGTTTTGCATGCATTGCATCCCTATTGAAACGTTCCGCATGCCATTCCAATAATTCCATATGTTTCCATACGGAATCCATATGTTTTTCGTATATTCTCCATATATTTTTCATATAGTTCCGTAAGATTCTTACGGAAACATACGGAATTATTGGAATGGCATACGGAACGTTTCAGTAGGGATGGATTTGATAAGAAATTAAACGCCCAGGAAACGGGCAAAATAGAATGAACTCTAGAAGTGGTGAAGGCGATGGCGGCATGCAGGAGGGGCAGAACAAATATGAACATTTTCGACGCGCGAACACGGTTTTCCGGTCGTTGTGGCGTTTTCGCTTTCTCTCCGCTTCTCAAGTGTGAATGCGCCAGACGAAGGAATGCCTGGGCAGTGGCGAGAAAGCTATTACTACGCGAAGGCCCTGACACAGGGCAGGCCGAGCATGAGCGACGACGGGCCCGTGCTTAAAAGGGGGGGAGGGGGGAGGCGGGGTGCCGACGCCCGGTTTCAGCGCGAGTTCCTTATTTTGGAGTTTGGCCATTCTTGCAAAGTTTGTGATAGAACGCCTTCGCCTTGCGCGACGTAGCGCAAGCTTCCGTGTTTATTGTTTTTGTTTATTTAGTCCATCGTTTTCACCTTCGGCAATCTAAAACGAGTTTTTATCGTGATAAAAACGCCATGAAGGTCTTCCTTCGTAAGGCACAAGGTTCACATCAGCACGTGGGCTCGGCCCAAAAACAGCTCCTTACACTATGCAACTCAGTGTTTATGCTTTCTTCAATGCCTGATATTCCGTCCTTTGTAGCAGACCGAATGTGCATGATGTGTGCAACACTTATCCCGATGCAAAATTCTCATTGTGTCCGTTCGTGGCCAACTTTTCTTCTAGCTGTTTTCAGATGAAAACATAAACATGCAAACTCCCATTGAAAAAGAAACTGTAAAAATCGCGGTGTAATAATGGCGCAATGGCATAATTAACATTGAGCTTCGGCCTTTTTTTACGATATACGAGTATAGCGTTTAGCATTTCTGCATTTAGGAATTTTGGCACGTTTCCCTTATCTAGAGTGAAAAACTGTCTCATGCCCTCGTGAGCATGAGACACTTTTTCTAGGCTACAAAATAAAACGTGCGACAGGAAGTGCACACAAAGATAAAGTAGAAGCACGAAAAAAAAAATGCCCTACAAGAGGGAAGTCATGTCGCTTTCATAAAAAATCGCAAGTTGTTACAGGCATAACACGTTACGCAGAGTATGTTCGTTTACTCATGAATACCGTCACGTAAAAATGGGCAGTTAGCCTAAATGGCCACATAAATTGACAGAATAAATTTCGGGTGTCACCCGCTATTGCCCATTCTCTCTGTAGCAACGAAGCGAAGAATAGTTTCCATGCCAACGCAAGTCGGGCAGTGAATCCTGATTTCGCGTAGCAGTACAGGCTGACATCATCTGTGACCGGAGGCGGTTGTTGCCTACTATTCTGTTTCCGCCTTAAATTGCCAGAGAAGCAAGAACTTTGCTCTTCTCAATGTGTTTGCCCAGTCTTGCGCAAATGTGAGTTCCTAGCACGGCAGAGGTTGGCGGATGCAGGGCGAGTTCAAGACTGTTTAGAAGCAAGCTTCAATTCAAAACGTTGCCAACAGATGCGCTAGGAGATAAAGATGTTGTCCTGCTAAATCAACATACTAATTTTGATGAGGTTCGCCAGGACAGAAGTTCTGGTAAAATCTTGGCAAATGTTTCAAATTATAACAAGCTTTTACCCCAAATTGTACAATAAAAGTAAGCACATCGGGTACCGAATTTAAAGCCCCAATAAATCTTGTATAAATAATAAAACTAATGTTGCCTAAGCGCACCTTGCCAAACGTCTGAAGTGAAGATATTGGCGTAATATACACCATTCTCAAATATGATACAAGTTTCTCTGGGTTGGGATTTTAGCAAGAACCTCTGAAGAATTATAACATTTCAAGTCAGCTGTACATAAGAATACATATGCCACACGTACTCTATTTATATTATAGAGCAGAGGCAGCTAACATCAAAGCAACATTTTTTTGTCGACCGAAGTCACGTATTCGAGAACTTGTTGTTTCTTGAAATTGTTTTCCCGCAAGATTACCGATTTCTGACACCGTGTTTTGATATGGACGTCTCGTATCAAATACCTTGTATTTTCAGCCATCAGCGTGCATTTGTCCCCCTCAAATGCACGAAATTGTATGTTACGCGACTGCTTTGGAAGCTTGAAGACGTGTGTTACGCAGATCTGCTTTGTAACAGACACTCGAGTATCAATAACAAACGTTTTGAAACGTTCTGAATAATTACTTGCAGCGCTCTTCCACAGGTTTCTTAAAACGTTCGAACCTTTGTATTTCGAGGTTATAAGCTCACTTGCAAAACCTCGCGCTTCACTTGCGATGACCGGCCCTTTAATGAAGCAAAGATCTTAGGGGCCTGGTCGCGCAGCATATCAGCCCAGAGAGCCACACGAGCCCTCCTGTGGTACTTGAAAAGAACCCTATTGAGCGACCGCCTGTGAAACTCGGCACTGTGTGTGTGATGTGACATGTGTCTATCCTTCTCTCTCTATCTCTCTTTTACTCCTCTTTTCCCCCTCCCATTGTGTAGAGTAGCAAACAGGACGCATTGTCTAGTTAACCCCCCTGCCTTTCCTACAGTCCTTCTCTCTCTCTCATTTGCGAGCGTATTCCTGACCCATTCAAAATGAAAGAAAATCGAAATGCCAGAATTGCACTTTCGGCACGACGCGGACTCCTGTTGTGCACAAGCTGAGCTTTGACATTTGACGCTGCAAACGGTATCGGCGGGTAACTTTTGAAAAAAGAATCACCTCACTCTTCCTGGAAACGAACCAAGCGTTTTCTGTTTACGTACGGGCGTGTTAGACAAAATATAACGGTCATGAGCGTTCACCTCTGAATTTGGTTCGTGTACAGCCTACTTTCAGTAGTACTTGCCTCAAGCGGGCAAAAAAAAACAAAAAAACAAACGATGAAAATGCCTGGTTGTGCAGACTGCTTGCCTCTCAGTGGGGGGAATCTCTTATGCACGAAGTCTGTTTTCCGTAATTTTGGCTTTTTTTCCCCTGGCCTTCCTAGAGATCACTGCGGAGTACTTTGGCTGCCGCGTTCAGTGGCCGCTACGCGATGCGGAGCTTTACTTCGACAAGGGCATTTTATAGGGCGGCAAATATTACAGCTGGGTCACTGATCCTCTGCAACTGGTTTTCGCGTTCATGCTTGTGCTAAAAACAAGCATGAACGCGGCGGTGTTGAGAGGACAATGAGCAGGCCCGGCGAGTCGCTATAAATGAATGTAAGATATCTGCATAAGGAGAAAAAAAAATAACGAGCAGTAACATTCATCCAGCATTCATTCTCGTGCGATTTCACGTCGCACACCTAATCTTTAGTCCAGCAGGAAAATACGCCGGTCATCATGAAAATAAAAAAAAAACTACGTCAAAATTCCATCATAATATACTTTTCACACGTCGCCTGTCTGAGTGCACTCTATAAGGTTATCGCAGCTATTTTATAACGACGTTCTCGCGCCGCTTCTTCTATCCCTCGTTCCCCTTCATCTATTCGTTTGCGCAATTCTCGCGAATGTGGTTGTTATACATGCCAATCGATATTCTCAGCGTGGCTTGAATGGTCTTCCGCGGGACCATCGTCAATGAAAATCCACTGATGCTACTAGCGTAATGATATCACTTTAATTATGCGCAGTGTTTTTGTACTGCAGTTTTTAATTATATTGCCACGTAGCAGTGACGGCAGTTCGGAATGCAGTATGCTGAAAGGCTCGTAAAGAAAAGATGAGAATCCGTTTATAAGGCCACTGAAAGAAGCTGCCCAGCTCTGTTGCGGCGGCAGCAAACAACGCGCTCAGCGGTGGTCGGGGAGCAGAATGCCGGCTACAATCGCCCACGCTCAATTTAAAGGCATCATAGAATATTCCAGATACACCCCCAGAAATAACTACTACAGTCCAGATAAATCGCAACACGCCCCGTATCAAAAACATAGATGATAAAGTCGTGCGTTGGCGGTTATCAGCAAGCACAAAACAAACAGTAAAATGCTTGGCGGCCGTATCGCGGCTTGGAATTAAGTGTGAGGCGCTATAGTAATTGTCTGTTGTTAGGCTAACTGACTATCCATTTCCTCGTTGTGAGTATAACCAAGCACGAGTGTTTCTTTTTTTGAGTTCGCAAATGAGCAAATACTTCGAGATTGCATCTGTTGTAGCAATTATAACGTTATAATACGTTTAGTAACCAAAACGACGAAGCTCATAACTATCGCGTGACGTTCACCAGTCCTATCCATATACTTATTACTTCGTAAAACTGATTAGCCAGCACAAAATTGAAGTGAAGAGCACTAGAAGGATAACTGAAAAATAAAATACGAATATTATAGGCGTAAGAAAACAGACCGCGTAACTTATTCTAGTGAATATCTGCGCGAGAGCTACGACGCTAACAGGAGATGCCGGGAATGAAGTTGCAGGCACGTAATACGAAGCGAGCTGCAGAGATAAAACGGTCAACGGAAAATCTGTTCGTATAGCTTCGTAATCATCGCTGAATAACGTCAATGCTTTGGACTGTCTAGGCATCCCTGCAACAATCACCGTGAGCTTATCAGCTCACGGTGACAAGCTCCACAATTATGCTTCTATAGAGGCATGCTATGTTGCTACCCTAGGCACCTCTTCAGAGAAGGCTCCTTTGGTGCCGCCATAATCCCCTCGCGACTCCCGAAAAACACGCTGCTGAGGCAGCGATGTCAGCCATTGTACTCCAGTACCACAGCCCAGGATCGAGCTGCTGCTTCTCTTCTGTGAAAAGGTGTACGACGCAACAGGCCCGATTTTCGTTTCCTTGTTTAGCGTTTTTTCACGTCAAGTTGGAACACTATTTCAAATCTCAGAGGGTAGCGATACTGATATCATTACGGAAGAAACCTCATACCACCCGGCCATTGGGATTGCCTATCATTTACTTCTGTTGCCCGTCACGACCGTAAATACAGCTAACGTGTCTGAATTACCGCAAATACGCTACGTCTGTTTTTTCTGGTTGCTAGCCCTTGCGTTTTTCATAACTAAGAAATTGTGGAAGAGTCAGCTTCAGTAGTGTCATTTCCCCGTTAAAATTTCAGAAAATATTTCCCTAACGCAGCAGTTCCACAAATGAACATTTTGTTAAAGGAAAGTGTGCCGCCGGCATTGTGAACTGAAATTCATCAAGTGCATCAACCTTTCTGAATTTTTTGTAGTTTTTTTGTGTGTGAAAAGTTGACCGATTCAGTCAAGCTAGAGTATTTCTTTGTAGATTTCCAGACAAACTTCCCTCGGGCTTCACCACTGCATCTAAACCACCGATGCCCCCTTGGTGTTTTATTCGACCCACAGTTCAACTCAGTGTACCAGGGATCCGGAAAAAAAATCTGAGCTGGTCGTCACCGTGTGTTGAAACAAACTGTCCCTGCTTCTTTGTACGAGAAGTATGCGGACAGTGTACATATATATACAGATGGTTCCACCAAAACATCCAGTGTTCGTCCGGTGGCGGTGGTTGTCCCAGCAAGAGATATTACCATCAGCTTTAGGACCGACCACTCCACGACGTCGACAGCTGCGGAACTAGCTGCTCTGCGCGCTGCACTTTGTTTGGTTAATCGGGAACCACCTCAACATTGGTCTATCTTCAGCGACTCAAAGGCAGCCTACAATCTGTGCTATCTGCTCTGCGTCGCGGGCCATATGAACAGCTCGTATTTGAAATTCGAGGTCTTCTCCACACTTCATATGAGAAAGGGCACCACGTGACGTTTCAATGGCTGCCAAGTCACTGCGGCGTCATAGGGAACGAACAGGCCGATAATGCCGCTCGGACAGCTCATGAAAGCACACAGGAAGATACCATCCCACTTTCAAGGTCTGACGCTGCCAGCAGTCTTCGAGGCCTTGCACAGGAGATCACGCTCGCTCTATGGTGCCCACCAAGCAGCCAAACCAACCGGACTAATCGTCAACGCCACCTGTCCTCTTTGATGCATATCTGTATGCCAACTGGACTCCCGCCGAAGAGAGGCCACACTGCTTTATCGCTTGTGGCTAGGGGTGGCATTTACGAAATCTATTCCTTTCGAATTGGAATGGCCGACAACGCTCTCTGCGATGCCTGTCGTTGCGAGGAGACGCTACACCACGTCCTGTGCGACTGTCCGGTATATATGCTCAGAGACAGTCATTGGCGTCCGTTCAAGCGCGCCTTGATAGTAGACCAATGTCTGTTCAAACAATACTTGCATGTTGTCAACAGAAGACATCTCAACTGAAGGCGACGAAGGCACTGCTGAGGTTTTTGAGGGCGACGAACTTGGCCAAGCGCCTGTGACAGAAATGTCGCGTACCACGCAGAAGTGACCAACTACCACGCAAGAGTGACCGACTGTTTCTATGTGTGCTATGCTACCACGCAAGAGTGACCGACTGATTCTATGTGTGCTGTGTCATGTGCTATCTTTCTATCTTTCTCTCTCTCTCTTTCCTCTCCATCTTTAAATCTCCCCCACCCTGTCCCCATGTGTAGGGTAGCAAACCGGTTTTCCTATACTGGTTAACCTCCCTGCCTTTCCTTCTCTACTATTTCTTCTCTCTCTCTCCAGATGGCACAAGGAACAGTGTTCGACATTATTAAGCTTGCGCGTGGCCGCAAGAAAGTGTACCCATGCACACGACCTCCGCACACGCGCGGGCATGCTAACTTTCATCAGAACTGACAACTGGGCGAGTTGGTGTACTTCCATCCTGAACGAAACTAGCGCGATTGAAACGAGGACGAGATTAGAAAAGACAGACTACAGCGCCTGTCTGTCTGTCTTTTCTAATCTCGTCCTCGTTTTAGTCGCGCTAGTTTCGTTCAGGATGCATGCTAACATTGTTTTCATTATATCACATACCGTAAGAGTAAACAAGAGAGGCCGGATAGGTGGTGCCATCTGGCGGCGTCGAGGTGACCAAGGCAAACACAAAAGTTGTATTGCAGAAACCTAGCGCATTCTGCGTCGCTGCTGGAGTAGAATTTTGGCAGGGGCCTCATACCGAATGAGCTGCTTTTAAGACTTTATTTCCTCAAGAGCACTGGGCGAGAACATACAAACGCGTCAATAATTGTGGTTGCACGAAGCGATGCACGATGTCGATACCCTCATCCCATATTACGGTATTCCGCAAACCCCCTTGAGTATGCCGGAATACCGGACAAGATAGAAACCTCTCAAACGTAACAGCACACGCACAAGCACGGAAGCTTAAACATGCAAGGGCGCGGAGCGCGAAACGAGTGGAGAAGGAAAAACAAAACGCAATCGCGGTGTATTTTATGCTCCTGCGTGTCGTCCTTCCCTGTCCTTCTGATTTGCGCTCCTGAGAATAAGTCACAATATCGTCAAAGCCATGCGCTAAAGGATATTTAGACACACGGAAGTGCACAAGAAGATAATGTTGTAAGGAACAATAGAGAGAGACAATAGAGAAGGTGGTCCGCAAAGCAGGAATGGACAGGCACGTTCAAAAGATAAAAAATAAGTTAGACTGCGCTATAATGGTTGTTCGAAGTCTTCTCCAAATGTCTACGAAATGAAAAGGTGCCAGACGTATAAGGGCTCCTTACGAAGTTTTAAGGACGAAACTAAGAAGAAATTCTGGTTGCGGTTGTCATATGGGAACTGGACCCGCAGGGACCTGCATCGCACATCAGGGTCAGACAATGCTATGTCTATAAATTTTTCATTTAGGGCTCTTCTACCTCGTAGCTTGTGGTCAAGTAAAATAAATAAATATAATAATTTAACAATTAGTTAACTATAATTAATTAACTAATTAATTATGGGTATCGTGGTACGTCCGTTCCTTTCGCACTATGGAAAGAGAGAATGCACTAGCCGCAAAATAGTTCGCTCACTTTACTAAAGAAACGTTTTCAAATAGAGCTTCGCCTTCAGCGGTTTAATAACGCAGTGGCCTGACCTATTAATCAGGCCCAAATTATTCTTCGGTCTGCTGTTGAATGTAGCGCGCGAATACGTTACCAGATGAGCTTGATTGCGCCTTATAACTTGCCCTGTACCTGACACCAGCTCGAAGTCCGCACCAGTTAATTTATGGGCGGAATATCCTCTGCAGTCTCTTTTTGCCGTCTTGTGCGACCACGAAGCCGCAGCTCTATATGCGCCGTCGTCTATACAGGACGTGTTCAAGGCCGTACAGTAAATAGAAGTCCTATTTGTAGACTGATCTTCTATGTCACGTGGCGCGTATAATGCATGCACGAAATCTGCAATTCGTGTACATCGAACAAGAACATTTATCACATGCAGACCACGCGTTCTTTCCGTCTGTTTGCAGGAGAACAAAGTTATCTTTGTCTTGTCCTTTCCAAAGCATAGAGTTCTTTCGAAGTAGAATGACTATATATGAAGTTTTGCTATGTGTAATATTTCCTTTTCTATCAGTCTTTCTATCAGTCTTTCTACCTCTCTTTTCAGATGCGAAGTATCTCTTGCTCGCGGGTATGTAACGCGGCGTGGTAATCCGCACGCAGCGTGGTAGTCCGCACGCACACTACGCATGCGCGACTCTCCTCCTTCCCTCTCTCCAACAGCTGCGCGTTAATCTCTCCACTTCTCTACTAGCACCTGCTTGCGCTTCTCCTGCGTTCTCGCTTCTGCTCTCACGGCGCATACGCTACTCTCCTCCTCTAGTCTCCTCTCCTTCAAATGGTAGAGCGCTGCGCGCGTTCTGTCCAGCGCTTGCCTCGGTTGGCTCCTCTGAAATGCGGGCTCGACATGCCGAAATTCTCTCCGGCGCAGCGCCGCGATGAGGGCCAGCGCATGTGCGTCCCCTCCCCCCTTCTCTCTCCTATCCTATGCTGCCTCTCTCTCGCGCGCCTGTCGACGTTCCCCTCACGCCCTGTGAGAATTAACGGCCAGGCTAGAGGAAACACACGACGCGCGTAGTGTTCCTCTTCGCGTTCCACGACGCGAGGTCGGTAGCATGCCCAGCGAAAGCCAACGGAGCGCGATCGTGCAAGTGCTCCGGCTTCGCATCGCCTCATGGTCCCCTTTAGCGGGAGATGGTGTAATTTTTTTTTGAAGTAGTCATTTCACAGCCATGCGGATAAGAATATAAATATAACGCGGAGCGAGGAGAATTGATTTCGAGAAAAAAAGATGCAGCAAAAGCTTCCATGGAAGCTTTCCTCTTTGAAACATGCACGGGGATATGTGCAGCATCTGCATTTTCTTGGTGTGCACTTTTTCGAAGTGCCATTTTTCGTGTATAGAGGTTTACTTTTACATTTATTTCAGCTTTTCTCTTTTACTAGGAAATTTCTTCAAAACGGATAACGTAGGGTTCAGGATGGCTCGAACCGTGGTGGAGATGTGAATAGTGGTGACGAAGGAAATCTGTGAACAGAAAATGGGGGCCGAGCTCGAGGCCGTTATGGGAAAATCACGGGCTAATTATAGTACGCCATTTCGAATACTTCGCTCAGCCTCACTAAATGTCCACAGGCGAACCAATTCGTATGTACAATAAAGAAACAAAATTAGTATTTACAATAACAATTAGAAGCCATAAAAACCAATGAAAACGTCACACGATACAAAAAAAAAAGCAGGCGTGTTAAGGGGACACGGCGAGTGTCTCTCTTCCAAGAGACAAAAGATTTTATGGCTCCAAGTTCATTAGGCGATTAGCATCATTGTGATATTTCCAGAACTTTTGAGGATACCAGATGTTATATCCACGTCTTGCTGCGACCGCAAACAACTGCGAATACGAAGGGGGGAAGAACGCAGTCTCTTTAAAGACACCAATAATGATATTATACGTATTCTTCTGACTGTAAGATATCATACCGAACCTTTTTCATACAGGTAGCTATATAACGTCGTTTAAGGTATGTTGCCACTCTTAAAAACGATGTCTTTTTTTTTGTCTTTTTTTTTGAAAAAAAAAATGGCATTTCACTTTTTATGGGCGACCCAGCAGGCCCGCGAGGCGGCGGAGAGGCAAGACCTCGACGTCCCCACGTGGGAGGCCTAGGCCCAGCCAAACAAATTGCTGGTCTCAATAAAAGTTTATTCCTCCTCCTCCTCCTCACTTTTTAATGTTTTAAGAATCTACAGACATTCAGAATTGTGCTGAAGCAAAAATGACGTCCCTATGTGCTTCTGTTCGAGTGTTTGGTTTTTACAACTACCCGGTAGACCTCCCTGAAACCAAAACTGATATTTTATGAAAACGAAATGTATATTTCAATCAGTAAACCAACCTTATGTTTGTGCTCAAACACGCAGGAAACATGTAGATTAGTTTGCGATGAAGTATATTAACGTTTAATAAGATTCAAATTATTCAAATTGCGCAAATTGCCTCGTGTGGGCACACGAAGTGACATCGTGTTTACAATGCACCGACGTGTTGTACTACCAAAGTGAAAGCTATTTTTTCGTCAATTCAGTGTCCTAGATTGTTGTCCTACAGGATGTTACAAGATATGGCTAAGTTCTGAGTGAAACAAAGGCCGAAACGCATAGTAAGGCTTTGGGCACAGGACGATACAAGCGCAGGGGAGGTTTTTACAAAGGCATCCTGAAATAACTAAAGCCTGTGTATGCAGACCTCTCTTTAGACGATATGTTTTGACGAAATGAGTCCGCGGAAAAACCGAAAACGCGAATGAATGCTTCCATGGGATGTTCTAGCAGCTTGTCCCTAAAGATGTCAATGCCGGCCCGCACACTGTTTGTTTGGACTATCGGATTGTATATGTCAGATAAACAATGGAAATTGCGGCACACTTGATATCTTGAGGCAGGCTGGTGTCGATCCTGGCTACTAAACCACAGTAGCTTGCCTCAGCAGGGACCGAACTCACTTGAAGAACGCCAGCCACCAGTCAACGGCTGGCGAAAAACAAGCCCGAAAAAAAAAAATCCAGGAGCTGCTAAACAATCTCACGGTGACATCGTGGCAGCTAAGGAAGGTCCTAGCTATGCGCTTTGCAGCTTTTAGTGACTCACAACCTTGCAATGATCTATATAACACGTTTGCAAAACTCCTTTCTTGTTTTTCTCAAAACTTCATTTACAGTTGTTTTTTGTTGCGCAAAAAGTCATAACTTTTAAATGAATCAATATTTTTCGATGAAGCTTCCCGAGCTTCTTTATGGTACATTAATCTGTGCAATGAACTACTATAATTGAAAACGACGAATAAATTTTGATGTTATAAGGTTTCGACTGAAATGCAACGGCCTGAAATTAGACAAATTGAGGTTTTTCGGCTATATTATAATTATCGATGACAGCGCAAAGATATTAGTTCATTGCACAGCGTGTATGTACAGCTACATTGCTGCCCAGCCATTTTTGTTTTGTATCATAGGATCGGTACCTCTGACTTTTCGCGTAAAGGACATATTTCGAGTAATTTCAGTAATTAAATTGTGATTAGTTACATTTTTTTTTGCCTAACATACTTGAAATGCCTTTTGAAACTGCCCTTCTTAAGGCAGACACGAAGCAATCGGTTTAGAATCCAAATTTAAAAAGATTTCCAAAAAGGTGGCAACATACCTTAAGGTTCCGCCAAGTGTTGCTCCTGCACCGACGTATCGGTGTAAAGCAACCCATGCTTCCGCCCACTGAAACTGCCTAAACACACCGTCGTTCTTCAGATAGCCTGATGTGAAAATGTTTACGAGACCTTATCGTCAATATCGCCAATGGCATCCACGCATTCGCAATTGTGAGGCTACTGACAAATACACAGGGCGCCCTAAAGCACCTGCGGCAAGTCCCCCACATACCTGACTTCTACGCATATGTAAAGTCGTTCCGACAAAACGTCGAATGTGCCTGCTCACTTTTAAGGCCACGCAAGCGGTGCGCATTTTACCACTGACAGGCACATACGTCGGCCTCTCGACTCCCACGTCCTGGAACATACCGTAAATCAGAACGACGCTCCAAAACGCAAGCCGATTTAAATGCAAGATGAATTGAAGAAATCAATAATGTGGTTTGTAGTTCTACGTTCTAAAACGACGATATGTTTTATGAGGAACGCCGTAGTGGAAGGTTCCGGAAATTTCGATCAGCTGGGATTCTTAAACACGCACCGAAATCAAAGTACACGGCCCTCTAGCGTTTCGCCTCCATCGAAATGCGGCCGCCGGGGCTGTGACGCATTACTTCATGGAAGTATTTTGTTTCAGACCGCCGTATGTTCAATAACCCAAATTAATGCAGACGAGCCACCCCCGGGGCGTTGAAAGAGCCCTAATTGTCTTTCATACAGTTTATTGTATGTTCTTAGCCTTCCCAAACGGGCACGTATGCTAAGCTCGCGTGACTATGCCTTCGTATAGGTATACGTTCTTATCCGTCACTTCTTAGATGTCTTTATGTGTGCGCTGCTTAATAAAATTGAGATTGCTGAAAAAACTCGCCAAAAGTTTATTACTTCCACTTACAAATTCAACTTATAAATTGCGCTATTGATCTGTGAAGGGAGCCCTTTCAGGCATGCCGCACTCAAGCACAGTGCATGTGTGCGTGCATGATGGCTACTTTATTTTGAATCCGGCTAGAAGATCAGGCGAGGAGGAAGGCTTGAAGATACAAAAAAAATTGAACAGGGAATCTCACTGGTTGCGGCTTTGACGAAGTCAAGCCCACTTGTCGAAACGTCGGCTCTAGCGACATTCTCTGTTCTAGGATCGCGCGTGTTTGCGACGAAACCACTGCATTGCCCACATGTACTATCCATCGATCGAACGAAATCTATCAATCGAACGATCAATTTTTCAGTCATACATTCAATTAATCAATCGAACAGTTTTTTTAGTATCAATGAGAATTGATTGTTACAAGCAAAAAGCCACATATCTATCAGCCATTTGGTGACTTGCGCCCTGATATTGTGAAAGAACACTGCGATAGTACCAACGCATGGCTATGAAGCTTCCACCGTAACTCAAAAAGAATGCAGCCTTTCCTTTCGAAAGAACGGACCTGCCGTATCGTGTTTACGCTGAGGTACACGTGGCGTCGGTCTCGGGCATAGGCAAGAAACGGTGTCCCCCGCAGGACGTCACGTGTCTAGACAGTTTTTTTTTTTTGTTGTTCTAGTTGTTTCTTGACTTTCTCCTCGAACACTTTGGTACCCTCTTGGATACTGAAATATAGGAAGAGCTGCTGCTTTTTATTGGCGGCGGTGAATGGAGCGCTTTTTGTGATTTATTCAACCCACACCTGTGGCCACGTGGCAACCCGCAGGCCTTTAAAAACATGTTGTTCAGTTTCCGCATTGTTTTCGCCGCCAGTTAAAAAAAAAGTTAGAACAACTAGAAAATAAAGCAAATATACGTTGCGTGATCTCTAGCCCTTTTTGTTATTTTGAGTGTGTTGCTTAGCCTTCCTATGCAGTCGCGTCTCTGCTCGAGATCAATAAAAGTGGAAAAAAACATTTGTTTATTTATTTATTTATTTATTGTACCCTCAAGAGAGAGAGAGAATTTATTTACAGAAAGGCAGAGAGGTCGGCCTGAGCTATAGTTTGCTCTGGCCTGCTACTCTACACTGGGGAGGGGGGACAGGGGAGCGAAAGAGTGATGAATGACGATGGTAAGGTAGGGAGATGAGAATATAGTTCGTGACGCTGGGGCAAATCTAAAGACGTGCATCCAGTCCAGTGGCTTGTAAGAAGGCTACGACTGCATCGATGACCACACTTGTGCTGCTGACGTCAGGCCAAGGACCTAACACAACCGCATTCGTCTTGGTGTGGCATTCACAAGACGCTATGCCCACTAGATCGGCTGCAGTGACACAGGTCCCGATTGTGGTCATTGTCGGGTACCAGAGACACTTCAACATATATTTTGCGCCTGTCCAGCGTACGCACGAGAACGACAAAAACTGATCTCATCGATTGGGCAGTATCATAGTAGGCGTTTAACCGATGAGATTGTACCCTCAAGGCCCGAAGGCATTACAGAGGGGAGTGGTAAACGGGAAATTGTACAAAAGTTGGGTAGTAATATAACACAACAAGAAAATAATACAGTAACGCAATAAAACGACAGACTAGTAATAGCAGTACAGACAATGTAGTAAGGAAATGCTTCGCAGGTACTAACATGAACAAAGCAAGGTAACATGACATTAATTGCTGCTTATACAATGTTAGCTAATTATTTATTAGTTACTGAACAGTCATAACGATAAAAGAACATGATGCAATTTTCAAGTTAAGCAATGTTAGCAACAGCCTTGCGAAAAAGTTTGTTATCATTGATGGCGACTATGTCGTAGGGAAGGTGGTTCCATTGCCGAGATGTTCTGGGGAAAAAAGAATGACTGAACGTGTTAGTATTACCTGTTTGAATTCTGACTTTGAAGCGATGGTCGATACGGTGCGATAAGTAATGCGGCTGCGAAATGAAGTCATTTTGAAGAAATGGATGATGGTATAACTTGTGAAACAAAGTTAAGCGAGCTATATACCTCCGAGATGCTAGCGATTGAAGACATAGGTTAGCTTTCATTGAAGATATGCTGGAAGTACGGTTATAATTAGAATAAATGAATCGAACTGAATTGTTTTGAACGAGCTCTAGAGAAAAGATGAGGTTTTCATTGTGTGGGTCCCAAACTGCTGCAGCATACTCTAATTTGGGGCGCACTAATGACTGATAAAGTAGTAATTTTAGGGATGATGGGGCGTTAGAAAAGTTGTGACGTAAGTAACCAAGCGTGCTGTTAGCTTTACCGATTATGTATTCAATGTGAAGAGACCAGGTTAGATTTGAAGTTATATGAACGCCTAAGTATTTGTATGAGTTCACGGAATCTAAGGGTATATGTTCAAATGGTAAAATGGAAGGGTAGTGGAATTTCTATGAACGCGCAAAATTTTACATTTGTTAATGTTTAGTTCCATTCGCCAGGTATTGCACCAATCACTTATGTAGTTTAAGTCTAATTGAAGAGCGTTAGTATCGTCAGTGCAGGTTATTTCACGATAAATTACGCAATCGTCAGCGAACAAGTGAACGTGAGAAGTCAATGCAGATGGTAGATCGTTAATATAGATTAGAAAAAGGAGTGGTCCTAATACTGATCCCTGAGGCACACCGGAGCGAACTTCGGTTAAAGGTGAGTCATGATTATTAGCAGTAACAAACTGATAGCGGTTACAAAGAAAGTATTCAACCCATTTCAGTATTTTACTATCGAGTTTTAAAAGACTTAGTTTAAAAAGAAGTAGTTGATGGCAAACCTTGTCAAATGCTTTACTAAATCTAAAAAAACACAGTCAGCAGTTGAGGCGCGATCTAAAATACAGTGTAGTCCATGAGTAAATGATATTAGTTGCGTTTCGCATGAGTATGTTTTACGGAAACCATGCTGAGATGTGGTGAAAAATGAGTTAGAATCGAGAAAGGTAACCAGGTTGGTGAACATTACGTGTTCCAGAAGTTTGCAACAGGTGCTGGTTAGCGAGATCGGGCGGTAATTCATGGGTGAGTTTTTGCTGCCGGATTTATGTAGTGGGACCACCTTCCCTATTTTCCATTGCGAGGGCAGAATGGACGTGTTTATGGATTATTGAAAGATTTTGGTCAATATGATGGAGCTGAACACGCTAGTGCTTTTTAGAAACTTGCTGTTAATGCCATCGAAGCCTGGGGCTGAGTTGAAGGGTAATTTATCAATGAGTGTAGCAATACCAGATGAATGAACAGTTACAGGATCCATGATAAGATAGTCGCATGAATTAGTGCCCGGTAGGTGAATATTGCTCGAAACCGAAAAATTATTTGAAAATGTGTCGTTAAGAGCGATCGCGCAAGCGTCACTTGAGATTACTTCACCTTCTGTGTCTTTTAGGATAATAGTGCTATCGCAAGGGGGGTTAATGACACGCCAGAACTTACGAATGTCTGTTTTGATCATTTCGGGTAGTGTGTGGGTTAAGTAATAATCTTTAGCTTCTTTTAGTGCAGATAAATATGCACGATTTGCAATTTTATACGATTCCCAACGTGCTTGGTTAGAAGAGGATTTAGCTAAGCGATAGAGCCGTTTCTTTCTGTTAGAAAGGCGCTTGATGTATGAGTTATACCAAGGTGCTTGTGCATTAGAATGGATTACACGATTGGGAATGTATTTTTCTGTCAACAGGCGTACCTGATCTACAAAAATATCCCAGTTATTCTCAACTGAACGAGTATCAAAGTTAATTAAAAATCTGTCGAGAAATGAGCCTAATTCATTGTTAATTGCATCAAAATTAGCCTTCTTGTAATCCCGAATAATTTCTTAACCTTAGTTCGTTTAGGAGGGCTAGCGTTAATGCCAATACTTATTAAAGAATGATCGCTAATGTTAGGTAGAAAAGTTATAGGGGAAGCTAGGTCTGGACGATTAGTTAAAATTAGGTCAAGCGTGCTCGCAGTGTTGGAAGTGATTCTGGTCGGCTGAGTAACAAGTTGGGAAAGTGAAAACACGGAACAAAGCTCACAAAATTCTTTTGCCTGAGATGAGAAGGGATTATACCGGGTGGTTGTGTGTTCCACAACAAGTTAGGAAAATTAAAGTCGCCAAGTAAGAACAAAGGTGATGAGGGAAATCGTGAAGAAACGAGGTTAATGGCATCATGTAAATTGTCAATGAAGGTGGCAGGTGATGAAGGCGAGCGATAGCACACGCCAAGGATTATCTTTGTGTGACTGAGTGTTAGGCAAGCCCATGAGCACTCAAGATCAGTTTTAATGTCTATATGAAAGGACGGAATATCTTTCGAAATGGCGAGAACGACACCCCCTCCTCGACGCTCAGTGCGGTCACACCGGTAGATAGCGAAATTAGTGGCGCCATAAAATATATCACAATCACGCACATGTGCAGGAAGCCAAGTTTCTGTAAGGGCGACGATTTTCGCGTCGCAGTGTCGATTGCTGATGACAACGAAAAGAATTTGTTGACAACACTTCTTGTATTTGTAAAAAGAATGGGTAGGTAAAGTGCGGATGCGCGAGGCGGTCGGCCACTTCCCTCTTCGCTTTCCTATTGTGCCGGACGTCGTGCATTCGTAGGATTGTTTCCAGTAACTCTTACATTCTGAGTGAGTTCATGTACAGAATCACTGGTAGCGTCGTACACATAGCATTTATTGTTCGTAAACAATTTATTGTAACGGAGCTTGAAGTTGGAAGAACCAGACTGGGTGGTACCAAATTCAAAGAGTTTTTTACGAGCAATGCGGGTTGGTAATGAAAAGTCTTCACCAACTGAAAGATTTAGTTGTTTAAATTGGTTTCGCAGAGCAAGTATGCTTTCCCTTGTTTTGAAGTGTGAGAATTTTGCAATGATGGGGCGGCACTTGTTTGGACTGAAGGAACCGAGGCGATGTGCACGTTCTATTGCGCCATCAGGAAATGAATCGTAAACTGATTTTATTGCGGTGATTAGCTTGGTTTCAGTTTCTTGCCATGATTCCTTCGTGTCAGGAATACCTCGGAATATAAGATTATCACGGCGTGACCTATCATCCAGTTCAGCGAGACGTGAATCAAACGCGTCCAAACTACAAGCAACTTTTTCGACCTGGGTGTGCGCGGATGCCATTTTCTTAGTTAGTTCATCGACTTTGCTTGATTTTTCTTCGAGCAAGTCTAAGCGTTTTTGGAGACCATTAATTTTTGTCTCGATGCCCTTTTGGCCGTTTTTGATAGCTTTAACATCAGAGGCTAGCTCAGATTGGGCTTTGGAACCTTCAATAGATCGAGTGTGCAGATCCTTCAGTAGTTTGAACAATACGTTCATTTGTTCTGAAGGGTCTGCGGGGAGCGAATCAAGATTAAACACTGATTCGGAGCGTGTGTTAGGTCCAGGGTTAGTCTCGACATCACCCGACTGCAGTAACAGACGGGCAACGGAAAAGCAATCACATATAGTATCCAATAATACCCGTGGACACGGGAACAGTAGCAAGCACCGATCGTCAGTTTTTTTAGCGTGAAGAGAGGCGGTTGTACGCACCTGCATAGCGAAGACAAGGCAGTTAGGCATGGTGTTGTAAGCACTGCTCCCGTGTCCACTGAATGGTAGGTCGCTTGGTAGGCAGCTTAAATCTTCGTCTCCTGGTGATGGCTGCGTCGATGAGGCTGGGGGGCGGATGGGAACGTCCAGCGAGATTGCCAACATAACGGGTGGCGCGCAGTCGTCCAGCGCAGATATGCTTGTGGCTGGTAGAATCATTTGGAACGGCGCAGGAACACTCGATAAGCAGGGCGACCATCCGAGGATGATCGTGAACAAAGCCTGCATAGCGAAGACAAGGCAGTTAGGCATGGTGTTGTAAGCACTGCTCCCGTGTCCACTCATGTTGAATATTATCTCAAGGGAATGAAGTGCGAACATTATTAGGCATAACACATGGGTTGGAAATGTCAATATACTGTTATTTATTCAGAGAAAAGAGGTAGGGAACTGTTTTAGAACACTTCTTTTTCTTATCCTGAAACAAGAAACTGTATTTTTCTCAAGATCGTTTCCTAAAATGTTCCTATGCTCTTCCGGACAAATGAAGTAATCTTATGCGTTTAACAGCACTACAGCTTTCTTTCGCACCACAATAGTTTTAAAAGACAGCTATTCTTTCTTTCCAATGACAAGGATTATAATAAAACATTTAAAAGTTTGTCTATAAACATTTAAGAACACTATGTACTGACGCGTTTAAAAATAATATGCGATATAAAATATGAACGAAAACTGCTAAAGTTATTATTGATATTATTCTTAGCTCTGCATACACATGAAAACAGAGAAAAGAGGGAAAAAGCCGGCTGGCAACTGCCACCATGAGAGGCACAACGCCTGCCTACTCTGTCGGGAAGAAGAGAGAGGGGGGGGGGGGGAATAACGTTACATAAAAAATCACAGCTATAGATAGCGTTGTCGTTTGGCCACGGATTCCTAGAAGCGAAGACAAAAGGCCAAGAGTAAGGAAAACGATCCCTTTTCTATCCACGTGGCCGCATTATTGAAAAAAAAAAATGCGAGTGACTGCGTCACTTTCTGAGAGTTTTTCCAAACAGGGGTAGAGCTTCCACTAGGTTTCATCGGATCCCACATTCAACAGTTCATCCCAGTTCACTGCTTCATGACTCCCCTAATCCTATGGACGATAGAGCAACAGTGGTGTATTCATCATGCCACAGAGGGATTTTCGCTAGTTGAACCAGTAAACAGAGCAGGAAGCATCAGTTTCATTGTGTCTCAGTGAAAGCCGAGTCTTTTGAGGGCTAGAAGATCCTCGCGCTTTTGTACGGAACTTCCTTTTTTTTTTCTGGGTTGCCCCGCTCAATCTGCGCCCAGCGCAAGGAGCTTCTCTATCGCTTTACAATGTCAGGATTTCCGTTTGATACAATTCAATATTTATTTTGTGCGCGGTTCTAACTGTCGCGTCTCTGATCCATCGGTTTTACTTACACCCCGGTTTTGCGCCAACCGGGAATATTCGGTTCCAGGTCGATCGCATCGAACGGCTTCCACGTGTCTCGTCCTGGTCAGTCGTTCAGCAGCAATAAAGTGTAATATCAAAGATAAAGAACTAATTTTCGGCAAAGAACATGACCATCCAATAGAAGCTTTTTCCCGGGTCTTGTGTGTGCCATAGCACCATGCGCCTCATGATTACGAAAGCTACGACAGAGCACATAGGCGATGACACAACGGAGCAACAAGACAATAAATGAACGAAACTACAGTGAGGTGAAGCAAGCTAAAGTAAATGATGCATTGACGTATTAAACACTTTTCAGGCAGCAGTCACTTCAGTAGCCTTGCTTGGAGTATATGCCCGTAATGATATCATGTTAACTCAATAACATCACTTTGCACTATGTATGCGTCCGCTTAACCCTTACTATATATCACAGTAAATTTGATCGACAGGCTGGTGTTGACCTCTTTATGATGACGTCTGTTTCTAGAAGCTGAATGAATTACCTTTATTTTTTGCGATTTGAAGTTAGGAATTCAGAAGTCTTTCAGTTTAAAGTGTCGATTTATTTTTATATTGTTGCCTTCAGCAACACACACACACACACACACACACACACACACACACACACATATATATATATATATATATATGTTATATTTACTGCATTTCTTTTGTTGTCCACGCGCAAGTGTTTCTATTGGCGTGTTTTACAGCGAAAGCTGTTATGAGATCATTTCACCGGCCGTTTTTGGCGCCGTAGTTGTCCGCCGCCGCCGGTGTCCGTAACCAGTATCGCTCGAAATAAGAAAAAAAACGAAATAAGAAAAAAATTCCAGGATGGAACGAGGTTCGAACCTGGGCCCTCTGCGTGGGAGCCCAGTATTCAACCTCTGAGCCATGCCGGTGCTTGAAACTGCTTTGCAAAAAGGTCCTATACAGGCTTCATGTCGGGAAGGAAACACATTAGCATATGCAATATAGCCTGGTAGAAGAGTAAAATAAGCAAAAGCGTTGCACAACGCGAATCCTGTAACCAGGCGTCACAGAATGCGAATTGCGCAACGAGTACGTTGTTGAATGCTTCCAACCCATTACAAAGGACTCTGCCATAATTCTTCATCGTCATCAGGCACAGCATCAACAAAGTGCACATAATGCCTTACATGCGTATAGCAGGTACCAACGCTCTCCGTAGAATGACGAAAAATGGCACAGTGCCTGCTGCCCTTCTTCTCAAAAATTACAATGATTTATAGCGTAGTGGGTTCCTCGCAAGTGCACTTGTATTGGTTGCCAAGGAAGCCTATAAGCGCATGATCCACTTCTTCGGGGTCTCAGTAAAATTACACTGATTTATAGCGTAGTGGGTTCCTCGCAAGTGCACTAGTATTAGTTGCCAAGGAAGCCCATAAGCGCGTGATCCATTTCCTTGGGGTCTCAGTAAAGTTCTTCGCCCCCCCCCCCGTCTCTCTCCCACGTCAACGTATGTTATACAGCATGACGGGAGAGGGAAATAGCGACCGGGCGTCACCCAATGCAAATTACATAACTGGTGGGCCGTTTAGATTCCAACCCATTACAAAGGGCTGAGCCATAATTCTTCATTGTCATCAGTCGTCGCGTCAACAAATTGCACATAATGCCTTACAGACGTATAGCTGGTGCCTCGCTTCTCCGCAGAATGACGAATAACGGCTTAGTAGGTGCTTCCCAACTTCACAAAAATTATGATTTATGGTGTAGTGGGTACCTTGCTAGTGTACTTGTATTAGTAGCCCCAAGAGAGCTTACAACGGGCCCTAGAAACGCCGCTCTTCCAGCTTTCGCTGTGACTGTGCTGCGGTTTCAGCGCAGGCCTGGCGTTTTTTTGTTTGATTTACGGTATGTTTGTATAAGTTGCTTTCCTCTGTCAGTAAAACAGTCCCTTGGCTCTCCGTCACTATCAAGCAAGGGAAAATGCAGTCGTCAAGCTACATGGTGCCGCAGCTTTTATGTGTCCCTTTTTTTTATCTAGAAAGAAAAAGATATTTCGTTTTATTACGTTATGCTTGGTTCATTAAGTTAACCATTCCTACAATGTTACCACGAAAATGACGAGAGCAACAGAGCGGCCAGAGGATGATGTTGGAGGAAGGTGCTTCGGAAGGCACCAGCGCCGTTTTAATTTCAACAAAAATTAATACGTCTTGTCGTAATTCGCAATTTAAATCAGTGTAAAATTACAAGTTCCTGTGTTGCTTACACGAACTCGTGATGTGGCGCTAGCACATGACAGGCGCATAAGCACCACGTCACGCAAGAAACTCATCAATATAGCACTTTCTCCCGCACTTTCTTACCTCGACTCCAACGTCGCAATCAAAAATGCAGATGTTTCAACAAAACAATCAAAATTATTACGTCCTGTTATAAGGCCGAAGCGCGCAGCCAATTGAAGCGAAAAGAGAAAAGGGCATCTTCTAAGAGAAATCGAAAGTGAGTGTACGTGTATTTGACGGTTGAAATGAACTGAGATTTTGACAAATGTCGTTCGAATATTTATTGGAATCTCTTTCCCGCTGCTGGTGGCAGGCTGCCAAGCTTCCACTCGAGAAGGTCCGTCAGCCATTTTTATCGTCACGGCTGCGACGAGTAGCATTTTGCCGCTTCAATCGGGATCCTGGAATGAAACTAGTTTAAATAGCTGCGCTGGCGCCGCCAAGGGATTGAATTGCAACAAGCATGCACGAAGGAAAGCAGATGATTCTTAAGGGCTCGTTTTCTTTGTTAGACACAATATTATTGAGTTCTCAATAATATTGTGTCTAACAAGCATGCACGTTTGACGTAATATTCAGACTCAAGAAGATAGATATCAAAAGTTAGAGTGTGTGCTGAGGTTGCATGCGTTATGGCTTAAAGAGCTCAACAATGCAAATCAGCAAAAGTAAGAAAGTCCGAGCGCCACTACGTGTATTTATTTTTTGACTTAAGGTAAAGAAGAATCGTCGCTTCCTACTGTGATATATATATATATATATATATATATATATATATATATAGAGAGAGAGAGAGAGAGAGAGAGAGTAAGCGTGGAAGCGTAGGCAAGGTGCACAGCTTAATGCCAGACAGCTTCCTTATTTAGATGACGCGGACGCAATTCTTTCCGGTATTCCATTCCCTAACTACGGCTCGTTGGCACTGAATACGGCGAAAGCCTGAAATACAGGATCACGCAAGCAGGCAGCCAACCGATCACGCATTTCAGCTTCTTTATACAAAGTTTTGTCATTGTGTCCGCTTGAAAACCTGATCCAGATAGGTAGTTTATCGCCAGACCTGTTACTCTGCGTAGCAAATACAGTGAGGCAATATTTTACCGTAACTAAGCGGAAGGCTTCATGACTACCGCAGTCTCATGCAGCCAGAATGCAAATTCTTGTAACATGTTGCACTTAACACATTTCGGGCTTAAAAGATGAGTGAAGTCCCAAAACTGCAAGAAAAAAAAAATAAATGCTTCGGCGTTTCTTAATATGGAATTACATAACTAAATGACTGCGAGGTTACGCGGACGTTACCACCCCTAACTTGCGGCCATGACTCAGGAAGTATTAGAACACGTATATATCTACACCCTTGGCAAGTAAAACTTAGTGCATCGGACAGTAACAAAAAGAATGCAGAAATCAATGCTGTGACGCACACTGTTCTTTTCTGAACATTAATTATCTCAAGTGGCTTACACAGAAAATGCGAACTATTTTTTCTGATTAAGCTCTATTGATTGTCTATATTTTCTGATAAAGCTCTATGGACCTGATTTTCATTGGATGAAAACAGTGTGCCGGAACTAAACGAAGAGCAAAAAAAAAAAAGAAAAATACGGCGTTTTTCATCGGCACAGAAACGTAACCAAAACGTTATTTATTATTTCGTTGTCGAGTGAAGCCCAGATATTTTTTATCGGTTTTCGGTTCAAGGGAATTACCCGCCATTGTGGTCTCGTGGTTATGGTGCTCGACTGCTGACTCGAAGGTCGCGGGATCGAATTCACTCCGTGGTGTCCGCATTTTAGATGGAGGTGAAAATGCTTGAGACTTCTGTGCTTAAATTGAGGTGCATGTTAAAAAAACCTCTGGTGGCCGAAATTTCCGGAGCCCTCCATACGGCGTCCATCATAATCATATGGTAGTTTTGGGACGCTAAGCTCCAACAAATATTATTATTCGAGGAAAAGGTTGGCAACCCGGAACAAGCGAGGTCATGCAGCGTGAACCGAATTAATACATATCTAAGGTTACAGTATTAGCGCGTATCTCAGGCAGAGCTTCCAATGTAAAGGTGTGTTGAAATATTGCGAAATACGAAAAGAGTGGCAGCAGCATATCTTTATATTAACTCAATTGGACCTTGGTGTACCAGTCACGCAGGAGGGCATTTTCGGCGCCGAAGTTTCTTTTAAGACAACAGCGGTGTCGCCTATTCAGAAACTACAGTCGATGATGTGCTGCTTCGGAGATCGTGCTCCCTACCTTGACCAAAATATTCAGCCTTCTCAGAGAATTCGTAATTCACTTATGAGAAAATAAATAGTTTGTGAGAATGGTTTATGAGACACTTATGAGAAAAAAATAAAAAGCTTCAAGTGCCTCCGATCTCGGAGGCAGTGCAACATCACGCTAGGCACAGAAACCTTTAGCGGCCGTAGGATCAATACAATCGACGGAGAAGAAAGAAAAGAAAAGAATAAGCATTTCGCCTTCGAGTCATCTTAGGCCAATGCGTAAGGGAGCCTGTGAGTTTTTATATAAGTGCTGGGAATTGCGCCCCACAACGACGACATTATTATGAGAGACGGCGTAGTGAGGGCTCCGGAAATTTCGACCACCAAGGGTTTCCTAACATGCACCTATATCTAAGCACACGGGCCTTTAGCATTTCACCTCCATCTAAATGCCCGCCGCGGCAAGGATTCAATCCCGCGACCTCCGGGTGAGTAGTCAAGCACCATAACCACTGACCACCTTGGCAGGTCATCTGTACAATGCTGACAAAATAGGAGCGCGCAATAGTTATCTATGTTACCTCCTGGGGGGCCTGGTGGACTTGGAGCACCATCAGTAGGGGTAGGATCTGTTGTCCTCGCAGGGGCACATGAACCCTCTTGTATCAAGACCGCAACGACTAAAGTGGTCAACATGACCAAAAAGCAAAAGGTCGAATTCTTTGCCATTTTCACCAGACCTCGTCGAGCCAGCATGCGGAGGAATGCGAAAACTGTCTCTTATATACAAATTCGAGCCCGGAGCATACGCAGAATCAAGCTTACAAGGTATTGTTAACTGTGATAGAGTATAGTGGCATACAAAAAGTACAAGAATTTTTGTAATATTATCGTTAATGCCTCGGCATTTCCCCTTGACATTACTTAAAAAGCACTACGTCGTCTTCTAGGAGGTAGATAAAAAAGGTCAAAGTGGAGATCATTGTACCGGCGTAGGAGAGTCTCAGAGAAGAAGGCGCCAATCAATCGTCGATGTGGCAGTGTAGGTGTGGTCTGAAGTCGGAATTTTCACACCTCATCCATTAATAGCGGGATACATATTATAAACATTTATTCTCTACTAAAGAACGTCTCTGCCGCCTCCCTTTAATACCCTATAATTTTTCTGGGCACTTCAACCCGATCATTCGCACCGCGTACATCCTATGTTGGCACTATGGGGAGATGGCATGGATGGTTCATGCGGTCAGTCGATAAAAAATGCATTGAGAGGGTACTATATTCATTCTAATAGCACACGCAGAGCTGGTATACGTTGTTTTAAATGCCGCGAAATTTGTGCAACAGTAGGAATTGCGTTCTCGCTGTTCCCAAGCATTAAAAATAATATGCCCCGATCCGCTGGCCGATGACAACGTAGGTGTGTTCCATGTGCTCGCTAATGAACAAAAATAGGTGAAAATGGTCAATAGTGAAAAGTTGTAATAGCGAAAAGCTGTAAATAGTGAAAAGTTGTAAATCACTTACTGCGTTCAAAAAGTAACTTTGGTCATCACATTATACCAGAATTTCCCAGTTCTTAACAAATTTTGAAAGACGTGGTTAACTCAGTTGCCGGGGAAACTAGAAAACAATACCAAGTACGGCTGTGTAAACTTTTCAGTCACCCTGATATTCTGGTAAATACCCAAATAAATGAAAATTTCATAGCTCTGTTCGCCTGCCCTAGAGAATTAATTCTTGTAAAACATGAATGTATGCATTTCACTTTCTTCAGCGAATTGGGAAAATTTTTCAACCCGGTTTCGGACACACACGTTCAATCCTTGCCAAATTTGATTATCTTTTTTTTACAAAAGCTGCACTTGGGTCACACATGTTAAACTTCTATATTAGAGTTAATACAGCACATTCGCAATTTATATTTCAAATTATTATTGGCACGCAGCCTTCCGAAGCCCGATCACAAGAGTATCACGAGGAAAATTGAAGGGCACGAGAATAGGATATGCCAAAGCATCCAGGGAGCCGCCAATGTGGGATGTCTGCAAAACATATCTCATGAATACGTGTGGCGGTTCGACCGTTGGTGCGCCTAGTCATTCGGGCTCAAACGAAGCGTGGCTTCTGCGTATCAGGGTTGCCACTGACTTTCGAGTAAATGTCGCCAAACAACGAGCAGAAAGTCGCCAAAAGTCGCCATTTTTAAAGAAATTTCGCCAAAAAAGTCGCCATTCTAGATGTGTGCGGCATATCCTAGTAATAAGAATTTTCACTGATGTATAGCCCCGTAGAATACAGTGCCATTCAAAGCCCTTAAAGTATCTTGACATTTCTCAATGCCAGGCGCATCGCCCCTTCACCATGGGAGTGCTTGGTACACCTGGTTCTCCGACTAGCCGCAAGATGTGCGCGGCGGCGCAAGTATGAAAGGATAAAACGCTCATGATATCCTTCCATCCCTGTCAGCTCGTTTCAAAGGTAAAAGTGTGGTAAACCTTGGGCGAAAACCGTGAAGGCGTTGTTTGTAGACAGCTTTACATCCCCTTATATGAAAAAAAGGATTAACAGGTTTATGGAAAGTAGTAAGACAGAATTCTTACAGGTATCGTTCATTAGTGAGTCTTATACCTTTCAGTGTGAGCTATGATACCGGACGCCACTGTCCCTTTCATGTCTAATCACTTATATCTACCCGCGTCAATCCAGTGCGTTATAATTGAACAGGTAGACATTGTAAAATGTTATATAGCAACTGTTTTCATTGCACACGCTCACCGAGAACAGTAGAAAATGCCTGAATAAATAATTTTTTATTGCACGAACACCCGCGTATCCGCCCATCTTCGCTATACGAGCTCGATTAGGGGATACTGCAGCGGTGAATAGGTCACCAAGCTATTCAGAATAGTTGGAGCTTTGGCGGAACAAATGGCCGGAACACACGACCAACCCGTCATCTAGCCCCTTCAGCAGAGAAACTTTAGCGAAGCTCTGAAGCATCTAGATGAATCTAGATGAATTGAGTTAGAAGCATCTAGATGAATTGAGGAGATACACACGAGTTACAGGACGGACATACAGAACGGCGCGCAATGTGCACCTCAAAACCAAGAAAAATACAGAGAATAGTGCCGCTCATTCGTTGGGAAGGCATTGAGCTTAGGATGCATAACTCAGTGGAGACCTAAGCTGAAAATCGCCAAAAATTCGCCATGTCGCCATTCATAATTTTCGGTCGCCACGGGCCTCTCAAATTCGCCAATTTGGCGAAAAGTAGCCACCATTGGCAACCCTGCTGGGTATGCACCTTAACATTTGGCGAAAAAAAAAAACATTAGGGCCGCTTCGCACTCGTAGTGCCAAGCGTGAAGGAACACGGATCTGGACGGCTTTCCTTGTTTCGCCTTATTTTTTTTCTTCCTCTCTTTCTTTCTCTTTTTTACAGTTTTTCTATATCTTTGTTGTATCTGTTTTTATTTATTTATTTATTTATTTATTTATTTATTCACCCTGTTCATTTCTTTATCTGTCTTTCTGACTCCTTCTCTCTGTTTTTCGCTTTCTTTCCATCTCTCTGTCTTTCCTTCTCTTCTGTCATGCTTTCTGTTTCTTTGTATCTCTTTTTCTTGTGTCTGCTTCTTCAGCTTTCTCTCTCTGTCTATATTTTTTCTCCGCCTTTCTACATTTTTTTCTCTTTCTTCTCTATATTTCTCTATTTCTCTTTCTATCCTCACTTTGTCTTCCTCTCTTTCTGTCTCTCACTCTCTCTTCACTCGTTCTCTCAGCCATTCCAGTTATTGCATCCCACGCAGGAGAGCGCAGAGCTCGCGCCGTGCGCACGTGTTCGTGGAGCGAAGCAGAAGGTGAAAAAAAAGAGGACGAAGAGCGCCCGCGCCGGCCGAGTCATTGCGTTGCACGTGCTAAGCGCAGCTGTTACAGGTGCTGCGGATCCGCGATGCCCCATAAGGTATAAAGGCCGTTACTGATGATGGTTTTTGTTAACATCTCCTACCGAACCTCGAGCTGAAAGCAGCTCGGCTGTTAAAAAAGCTCTGTGTGTTTATTTAAGAAGCAATTTACGTACAATGGCAAATTGGTCCTCGTTTACTGAAAAAGAAAAGCACACACGCAATAGTGGATTAAGCAGCCAGAAGTGCGAGTGTGGTCTCTGCTGTATCACAGGCATTTGGCGTGCCGTGGTTACCATCACGCAAGCAGACGCGTGTGTGTGTGTGTGTGTGTGTGTGTGTGTGTGTGTGTGTGTGTGTGTGTGTGTGTGTGTGTGTGTGTGTGTGTGTGTGTGTGTGTGTGTGTGTGTGTGTGTGTGTGTGTGTGTAAATATAGCACGTGTAAGACCGCTGCAGCACGCCGCGCTGCCATAGGATTACATGGGATCTGTGCCTAGAAACTTTTTATCAACGCTGTACGCTGCCACAAAACATTGCAGTGGTCGTTTTGGAATGCCTTCTAGAGCATAACAAATCTCACTTGGCCCCAAAGTAAATATTAAATTTTGCATTATTGTTCGGACTTATTAATTAATTCATGTCAATACAAAGGTGCCCTAACGAGCCCCAGATTACGGCAAACCATATGGCAGTGGTATCATTTAGTTGTGGTTGACCACTTTTTTGGCTTTAGTTACTTGAAGCGTCCTGTATATAAAGAGTTGGAATGGCGATTAAGGATAGGTCTCCCTAGGTATATCTCTATGTAAGTAAGCCCAAATGAAATGTAAACATGTCCACCAGCCGTATTAGAATGCGAAACATCCAAGAGCAAAAACTGAAACGTTTGTCATTAGGCCTAGACGCATGTAGGCAGAGGAGCACATGGCTAAAATATTCCAGGCGTGTAAGGGGGCTCACTTAGAAACTCGGTGCTTTTTCACTATGCTGAGGACCTCCTATTGAGTTTGTTTGCACGATTGGCTTGTTTGTTTGCTTTTTAAAACAAAATGTCATTGGGAATGTAGTTGGAAATGTCACCAAACACGGGATTGAATGGTCCCAACAGAGACACACGATGCCAACTTGCAACAACATATTTATTTACGAGGTAACCGGCACACATATATCTTGTATTGATTCGCTTTTGAATTCGTTTACGGGCTCGGAGTACGTGGCCCAGACGTGCTCCTTGTCAAAGATGTATGTACGGCTGATGTAAATAAATCTGTTGTTGAAGGTTAGCGCTGTATTTTGTCCCTGGCTTCTCCTTTGTCCCGTGCAAGAGGCACATATGGCATTTCACAGACCTCCGATTGTGTTCACCTCGCACACTATCGAAATAACATACCGGCACCGTTAATGGCGCCACGCTCGATCACACCGAAGATATAACTATAGGATGGTTCGTATACACCAAAGCATTGTTCTTTATTCGCAGCAATAATCTTAGTTGTCTCGTCATGCCAACATATCACTTGTGTTTTTTTTTTTCCGTTCATGTGTCGCGTTAATATATGACGCAGTTATGGAAAACGAACTCTCCCGAACATCAACCCTTTCTATAGGAGAGTTCAGGTGTGTTTGTTCAGACTAAGAAGGAATTCGCCTTACGAGAAGTGATACATGAAATGTTGAAGTTTGTTAATAACCTTACTAACACTCCTAGGTTTAAATGCACGTATATACCCCATAACGTGGACGGGAGAATGACCGCCGCCGTAGCTCAGTCGTACAGCATCGGTCCCGTTATTCGAAGGTCGCAGGTGCGGTTTCTGCCGGCGGCAAGTTATCTTTTCGTCCACTTTACTTTCTTCGCATTTACATCATAATTACTACAAATAACATCCCATGTACTTTCCTTGGCTTTATTGTCTGTTAGTTCTCAATAATATTGTGCCCAACAAAAAAAAAAAACGTGCCCTTAAAAAGTCATCTTCTTTCCTTGGCACGTGAAATAAGAAGATATAAAAAAGGCACACATAATTTTAGAATTTGCGACACAAATTCTGTGGGTTCTCAAAAGCCATCACAGCGAGCTAATCCTGTTTCAGGTAACTGTCACTTCTGTGCCCTTATTGGCTTACTTAAAACGGTTGCTCGAGAGATTTGGCGCATATTTACAGATACAGGTACATGACATACAGATACAGCGCTGTGTCTGTGCGTTCCGTCTCTTTCGAACTTCTTGATCCCTCTCAATGACACTGTGAAGTGTAACATATATTAGTAATCTTCCCCGAATGGTAAACATCGAGATTGTAGAAATGTTTACATGGAGGGTTGAATGCGGTTTATAAGAATCTTGTGACAGAGTACCACCACCACAGCTGTTGATCTTTATAAAGACGTGACTATGGGATGCATCCTTTATTTACACCTTAAGGTTCACACTCACTCTTGTTCAATCACTGCGACGAGCCACGAGTCTCCTTTTTTTTGTCAATGTGCAAGTGATGATGTTCTCACTGTATTCCTTATTTTTCTTTTTCGCTTCAGTATTTGTTGTCATATGTTTTCTCGGCAGCGTGTCTTATGTATTACTTTATAAAATGTGCCAGCTACAAAGGCTTGTGAGGTGATCCAAACTATTCTAATAAACGCTTCATGGCTACCATCATTCCGATATAATAAAAACATGAAACGTTTATCCTTAACAGCATTGATGAAGCAAAACATTAAGTGACGCTATCAAGCTTTACAGTTCCTCGAATTGCACAGAAGACTGGGAAAACAATCCGAGGAACCGTTCGAACAAAGAAACAGCTTCTTCATCTTTCATGTTCTCATCCAGTGGCCCAAGATGGAAACTCAACGTAAAAAGTAGTTTCACCTCGCATACCGTGAACACATCCCTCTTCATCGAGCATTTTTTTCTTAGCAATGAAGCACTTTTTGATTCTAAAGCAGTACTAACGTTTTTAGAAGATGTAAACAAGCTTCAAATAATCTGGCGTGGTCATCCGTAGCGCAGCCTCGCTTAACGAGCTGTAGCTTTAGAGAAAAAAAAAACTTTTTACAGCACAAGTAGAGTGTACTAGTACACTCTAGCACAAGTCCTCATCTCCTAACTTCTGGTACCCTCTCGAACACTAGTACTTTCCATAGATTTCATTCTATCATCTCATTGTCATGGAGATTTTATGCACACAGCTCACATCATTGGTCATTCTCATAGTTTTATTACTTGGATGACTTCCCCAATACACAGCAGGCTCTTATACAGCCACGTGGCATCTGCCATTTGCAACTCATTCATTCATCGCGTAGACTACACTGTAAATGCACTACCACATGACAAAGCGCTGTTTGGTCATGACTGGCCCTTGTGCCATAAAACACAACACATCATCAGTGCTTGGAAACTCCAATTTACTATTATTTTTCTCAGAAAAACAGTATTTGTAAGCAGCTCTATGCAACTGTGGTATCTGCGTTCGCCTGGAATCTACAGTGGACAATGTAGTGTGCTAAAAGCGACCAGTATGGACCGCTGCACAGAACTGACTCGTGCTGTAGCTTTTACATGTCACAAGGACTAGCCAGAAAGAAGAGGGATTTTAAAGGCTCGTTCTTCTTTGGTAGACACAACATTAATTCAAAGTAACAGACAAGAACTAACGCAGGTTCAGTCTCTTCACATTTACATCATAACGCAGGTTAATCTCTTCACATTTACATCATAATTGCTACAAATAACGTCCCCTATACTTTCCTGGGCTTTCTTGTCTGTTAGTTCTAATTAAGGACTCACCAGGCAAGATGAAACATGCATTCACCGGCTGATACTCGACATGCACCCTATGTAATACTCGGGAGAATTCAAAACACTCCTTGTGTGACCGTTTGCATTTCAACGATGAACGACAGAAATGAAGGCAGCACTTCATTTCCAACGCTGCTTGAGCTTGGAGCTGCGGCTCCTTCTCGGCCCGTCGCAAAGCAGCGTTTGTGCGACGCGCAACGCAGAAGCGCTGTTGGAGTTTCTGAGGACTACTCGCCCTAATGAAACTTTACGAATGCCTCTTATGTATATATGCGTGTTTGTGACTCTACGCACTGTTTATATATCATAGCCATCACCGACACCAGGGGTAGCAAGCCAGGCGATAAACCAGGCTACCACCTCCATGAATATCATTAAAGTTGTTGTCTCTCTCTGTTTTCGATTTTTTTCTGACCTATCCTGACGCAAGGAACTGTAATTTTCTCGAAATGGTCTCCTATAATGTTCCGTTGTTCTTCCAGACAATTGAAGTTATTTTAGGCGTCTCACATCGTCACTTTATGTTTTTGCACCATTGTTGTTTAAAGACTGCTCTTTCTTCTTTTCACTGGCAGGGATTATAACGAAAGGGGTAACTTGTGTCTTGAAATATGTAAGAAAACTTTGCATTTATGCATTCAAAAATGTCATGCGATATAAAACATGAACGAAAAGTGCTAAAAAAAATTGGCCGCGTATCTGCGTGCTTCGCTGCAAATGTCGTGTAAAGACGATAGAAGAGGCGCTGTGTGAGATATGGACGCCATCTGGCAATACGTCGGGAAACATGAGTGCTGTGTTGCGTTCTGGTAGTCCCGGCGCAGCAGCAGGCAAAGACCGGCGGTGACCAACGCGACCGGCGGGGACGCCAGCCAGCCCGAAAACGGGGTTTGGCGCGAAGCGCTGAAGCAGAGAAACGTCCGCACTCAACGAGTACTCTCTACACACTCTTTTATTTACATGTCGCCTGGGTAAAACAGGAACGCCAGAGCGGCGCCCACAACCGGCAGCCTGAAGGCCGCCCACAACGCTGCTTTTTCATTTTTTAAATATTTTTTTTTTCACCTTCTTGGCCTTCTCAAAACTAAAGTTTTTCAACACCAACCCATGGCATTCGTACAGTGCAATACAGAACCGAAACCGAAACACAACCATGAGCTCGTGCGAAGGGCACGGAGGAAGGCAAATTTCAGCGCAGTCGCATTTTCAGCTTTGTTGAAACAGCGCTCACTAGACGACGACGAAATAAAAGAAGGCACAGGACAGGCAGCGCCTGTCCTGTGCCTTCTTTTACTTCGTCGTCGTCTAGTGAGCGCTGTTTCAACCATGTTTCAACAAAGATGAACGCATACCAACTCGCTCAAGCTTCCATTCTTATGCATTTTCAGCGCAGCTTAAGAAACTAGGGTCCTTAAAATTACGTATGTATGCATTTTCTATTAAAGGAACACGCCACCTAATACTTACCTAGTGATGTTGCACCTCAGATATGCATGATATTTACTTTTTGATCGACAACGTTCACAAGTATGAACAGCCGTACCAGTTCAAGACGGCTGGCCCTTGGGCAAGTGGTTCAACTTTGGCCGAGTGGCTGAATCGAGGGACGTGCCGACAAACAGAAAGACAGACAGAAAGACAGACCAAAATTTCTGCGTTTAAGTTCCCCAAGAAAGACTATCGCCTTTAAAATTAACATTACATCAAACATTACAGGTATATAGCGTTGTGGTTTGGCCACACATTCATCGTAGTCCTGATAAGCAGCTTGAATACGCTCATAAAGTACATTTAATTGTCTTGCCGTCTGTCATTAGCGCTTGTGTGTGTCGCATTCTTCTGTCTTTCGTCCCTGAAGTTCGCGCTATTTAGATGTTCAAATGGAGTACCAACTAGCCCAAACATGCACCTTGTCATTTCTTGTAAGAAATCGCTCAGTCGACCAAGGCTACTTTACAATTGTCGACAGAATCAAGTTATGCAAAAGCTTATTTGGCTAACCAGCTTGACCGCGTGCATCGTAGCCCATTTGTTTTTGTTTTATTTATTCCAAAGGAAGGGTCTTACTTTGGCTGTTGAAGCATCGTGAATCACTCCCCAAGTTGAAATCTACTCGGAGAGAGCAACTTGAACGGCGAATTCTTCCGTTTAAACACGCTTTAAGAAGCACGGACAAAACAGCAACAGTAAGAAAAACGACCCCCTTTTTTCCACGTGGCTGCATTATTGAAAAAATGCGAGTGGTTGTGCCAGTTTCAAAGGGTTTTTTTCTATATACAGTGGTAGAGCTTGCACTAGGGGTCATCGGATCCCATCTGTAACCTTTCATCACAGTTGAATGTTTTATGACACCCCTAATCCCATGGCCTATACAGAAACAGTGGTATATTCGTCATCCCACAGGGAGAAGTTCGCTAGTCGACCCAACAAGCAGAGCAAGACGCTTCAGTTTCATTGCGTTTCTGAAACCCGAGTCTATTGAGGGCAATTGAGGGCTAGAGGATCCTCGCGCTTTTGTACGGAACGTCTTTATTTTTCTGGGACGCCTCGCTAAATCTGTGACCAGCGCAAGGAGCTTCCCTTTCGTTTCACAGTGCAGGATTTCCGTTTTATACAATTCATCATATATCTATTGTGTGTGCGGTTTTAACTGTCGCGTGTCCGATCTATCGGTTTTACTTACACCCCGGTTTTGCGGCGACGGAAATATCCGGTTCGGGGTCTACCGCATCGAATGGCTTCCACGTGTGTGACCCTGGTCAGTCGTTGCAGCAGCAATAAAGCGTCATATCGAAGATAAAGCGCTTACGTTCGCCGAAGAACGGAACTATTCAATAGCAGCATTGTCGCGGCTCTTGTGGGTACCGTAACACCATGCACCTCACAAGGACCAAAGTTATGACAGAGCGCGCGCGATGACCCAACGGAGCAACAAGACAATAAATTAATGAAGCGACAGTGAGGCGAAGCAAGCTGAAATAAAGTATGCATTGAAGTATTCAACGCTATTCAGACAGCAGTCACTTCAGCAGGCTTGCTTGGAGCAGTCAGTTTGTTCTGAAGGAGAAAAATGGGATGTTACCAACGATGTCCCTGAAACGGTTAAAAATAGTTCATTATGTCAACGCACGCACGCACGCACGCACGCGCGCGCATATATATATATTATTATATAGATATATACGCAGTGAAACAGACGCGCGTACGAAGCGATTTATTGACGTTTCGGCCGCGGGTCCGGCCTTCATCAGAACACAATGCATGGCATGAGTCCAGTTTATACGTGTGCATATCAGAAAAAAGAAGATATGAAACTGACATGACAGGCGATATGGCTTACAAAAACGCATGTCACTGGCTTTGAAGTGCATTTGATACATGTGTAGAAAGATTGCATTTTGCGGGCACGCAGTTTATAAGTACGAAACATGAAACGCATAGCATAGATATATATAATATATATATATATATTGCAAGGCGATATTATTGAGTTAGCATGGTATCATTGCGGGCTCTTCGAATAAATGCGAAGCGCGAAATAATGACAACCACGGGCGAGTGGTGAGCCTCTCCACACGTTTCATTGTGTCGTTGGTGTTTCATTGGCTATCAGCGAATGAAGACACTTGCTTGCTGCAGCCTTCCCTAGCACGCACCACGAGAGGCCGGGTACATGTCACTGAGCAAGCCCCCCAAGAGACAATTTAGGCAATGAGCATTCGGCATTATAGCGTGCCACTTTCTACGCATGGTAGCAATACATGCATCCTTATGCAGGCCATTTCATTCATAATGTACGCGTCCGCTTAAGTTCCTACATACCACAATAAATTTGTTCTACAAAGGGCATTGCAGGTTTATGATCCCGTCTGTTTCTAGAACCTGAATGAATTACCTTTTGGTTTTGCGATTTGATGTTAGCAATTCAGAAGTCTTCATTTGAGTATTTTAAGTGGGCGCCTTCAACTATATTAATATATATAGATATATATTATAATATATATATATATATAATATATATATATATATATACTTTCTCTTATTTACTGCATTTGTTTTATTTCCGGTAAGTTTGTATAAGTTGCTTTCCTCTGTCACTACAACAGTGTCTTGTAGCTCTCTGTCACTTTCAAACAAGGGAAAACGCAGTCACATAGCTACTCGGTGCAGCGGCTTTTATGTGTTCTTTTTTTTTTCTACAAAGAAAAGCATATTTCGCTTCATTTCGGTATGCTTGGTTCATTGCGTTAACCACTCCTACCATGTAACCACTAAAACGACGGGAAGAATAGAGCGGGCGGGTCGCGATCTTCGAGGAAGGTGCTGCGGATGTCACCAGTGGCCTTTATTTTCAACAATACTAACACATATTGGCATAATTAGCAGGCTCAGTGAGAGTAAAATTGCAAGTGTGCTGTCTGTGTCTGCTGGTACGACCTCGTGATGTTGCACTCAGCACATGTCAGGCAGCTAAGCACCATGGCAACCAAGAAAAGTATCACGTATTGTACAGTGCTCGTCAAATGAAACCCGAACACCGGCAAGCCTTCGCTGTGGTATAGTGCGCACCGTCCAGTTATCACCATGGACAGGCGCGCATATGCGCAGTGCGTCAAACCGGATGCGCGCGCCTGTCAATGGTGATGACAGGACAGCGCGCGCTATACCATTCGAAGGCTTGCGGGTGTTCGGGTTTCATTTGACGTCCACTGTACATACATGCTAACGCACTTTCTTGCCTCGACCCGACGTCGCAATCTAATATGGAGATTTTTGAACGAAACAATGAAAATTATTACATTGAGACATAAGATCAGAGCGTGCGGCGATTGAAGCGAATAGAGAAAAATATTTTAAGAGATAACGAAAGCTGTTGCGTGTAATGGCAGTTGAAGTGAACTGAGTTCTTGATGAATGTTGTGGAAATATTTATTGTAATTTTTCCCCTCTTGGTCGCGAGCTGTCCTGCTTCCACTCGAGATGGTCCGTCTACCATCGTTCTTGTCACGCCGCCACAGGAATAGAATTTCTCCGCCTCCTGGGATCCTGTAATGCAAGTAGTTTAAGT